>NC_133617.1:723283962-723518962 GCF_048593235.1 Sminthopsis crassicaudata
AAATATCATACAATTTTGAAAGGAAGTTCAATTTATGAAAGGGCAAAGTTGGTTTTAAAACTATGCATTGTGATGGATAGAGTACTGGGAGAGAGTGGGGTCAGAAAGGCTCCTCTTCCTGAGTTCAAATCTGATCTCAGATACTTATTGACTGTGTGACCCTTATCTAGTCACTTAACTGTTTGCCTCATTTGTTGATCTGTGGAAGGAAATTTCAAACTGTTCCAGCATCTTTGCTAAGAAAAGCCCAAGTGGGACCACAAAAAGTCGAACACAACTGAAAAAATGACAAAACAACAGCAACAGCAGTAAAAGGCTTCTTAACTGTTAGCTTTGGATATTTTGTCCAATTAATTGGGTCACCTTCAAAGGCAGTAAGGACTAATTGGATAGAGCACTAGATGGATTTGAACTCAGGAAGACCTAGATTCACATCACTCCTGAGACAATTAGCACAAGAATGGCATTGAACCTCTCTGTGCCTCAGTTTCTTCCTTTGAGTGAGTTGGACCGGATTTCTTCCAAGATTTATTCCAGCTCTAAATGTTTGATTATATAACTACCACCTAAGAGGTTCTTAATTCCTCAGGCAATATGTACATGGTGCACATAGTTCTATGTACTTATTTTCTGATAAGCAGGAAAATCCTTTGGAGACTCTTGGGGGATATATGTAGGGAATAGTGGGATTGGCTGGATGATTTGGGAGAGATCGAAACTTCAGCAGTGTTTTTGCATTCCCAAAAGGCAACGGCAGTGTTATTTGAGATGCTTCAGTCTTCAATGAAGTAGAATGGAAACTGCAGAATTAAATTCTTGAGCATTGAAAGTAATCTGGTTCTTTCATAATTTTAAACCAAGTTAAGAAGCATGGCAAGAACATGACTTGCTCCCCAAAGTAAAAATAATAATAATAATTGGATAGAGGGATGGTCGATATCCCTTTTGCAGCCTATGAATATTTCTCCAGAATACTGAGTAATCCAAGGACCAAATGACAAACTTCCATTTCTAGCTTTAGGCAAGCTGTGACGTCTCTCTTTCTTACTTCAATTCACCAATTTACCACTACCCCAATCCTCCTGCCCAGTATATTAGGATGAAGACAACTAATGTCTGTGTTAAATAGATTCCTCAGACAGATTCATTCATCAGTCCATCAAATATTACGACCATGAAGTCTTTTTCAAGAGAACCATGTCTTCTGCTCCAGTATTTGCCCTTAGATCAAGGCGTACTTGCCCTTTTAAAGAGAGGCAGGGAGATATGGAGGAAAAAGGAGAGAGAAAAAATATTTGTATATGTATGTGTATGTGTATATATATATGTATATATGTATATACATATATACATATGCACACACACATATAAGTAGAGAACAAGGAGAAAAAGAAGGAAAAACAGGAAGAACAAGAAGAAAAAGGAGGAGGAAGAGAAGGAGGAAGGGGAGAAGAAAAAGAGAAAGAAAAAGAAAGAAAACCATTCAGACAGACTCCAATGGGAATAGGCAAGATTTTTCTCTCATAAACACATATAAGAAATTACCACCTCAGAAACAAATCACAAACATCTGCAAACATGAGAGCAATCAGCAACAGACTTGTAATTTTTGATCAGTCAATGCACACACACAAAAAATGATTATTCCAAACAGTCTACCTTGAACATAATTTTAATATCTATTATTACTAAAACTTGGATATGAGTTCTGTCTTGGACATATTTTTTGACCCTGGGCAAGATATTTAGTGTCACAGTGCTTTAATAATGCTTGAAGGCCATAAACTACTAGGAAGATGGCAACCTGCATTTGATAGAGGATTTTTTTCATCTAAGCAGTTTCCTCTGTAGTTACATCCCATTTTCAGTCCCTAGCCATATTTGTTAATTTTTGAAAATTTCATAAATCACATTGTTTGTAGTTTTATATGTGCTAACTCTTTAAATTGCATATGTTTTTAAAACTTATAGAGATTTTTTCTTTTAGGCCTTTTCTGTACCATATATACAGAACAAAAGTCCTGATCAGTGGACACTATCTTTATATGTCTCATCGATAACAGGTCACAGGAATGCTGGTACCTCATTTGCTCCAGTTAAAGGAGTGATGATTTCTGCACATCTAATTGGATGACATTTTAGACATTCTGGAATTATTATTCACTATAGTTACTACTGCCCCCAGACTTGTAATAGTCCCTCTACTGGCAGCATGATGAAGACTTTTTCTAAGAGAGCAGACTTCTGTTCCCAATTCCAAGATTCAGATCTCATCCATGACAGGTTACTTTGAACAACTTCTTAAACTGAATAGTCTTTAAGGTCTCTTCTAACTCTTAGACTATGATCTTCTGTCCTATTCAACTGGTTGAGTAATCTTAGGAAAGGAAAGTGACTGATAGATGTTGTCAATGGATCTACTAATGTTGACTTGAATAATGGAAGATCTGTATAATATTGGATTATGTTGAGTTGAGGGATGGGAAACAATGGTGAATTGCAGGTCTAGGGTAAGGAAATGGAGTCTGCTTATACCAGGGGTGGGGAACTTTTTTTTCTGCCATGAGTAGAAATTCAATCTTGTCTAGGAAAGGGAAGCATAGGAAATTCAAACTATTGTTACAGTTAATCTTATATCTCTAAATTGATGAACATTGGTTTTATTATTCTTATGGTCAGTAGCTATTGATATTATACACAAGCAACACTATTCTACCTTTGTGTGAAAACAGATTAGATAAAATAAGGTTAGAGAATTATTCCATCCTGGTTGGAAATGGATAGTCAACTGTCTATTGGTTTAAAGTATTAGGGATTTTATCATCTATTAATGAGAAGATAGAATGGTGTAGACTAAATGGCACTGGACTTGGAGTCAGGCAACCAGTGTTGGAGTCCCACTTTCAACACATTAAAGATCTATATATGATCAAGTGACTTGATTGTTCTGAGCTCTCATCTGTAAAATTGAGATAATCATACTTTTGTTGCCTAACTCTATAGGTTGTTGTTGAGAAAAGTGCTCTATAAACCATAAAGCCCAATGCAAATATAAGTTATGATGGAGATGATACAATTGCAAAGTGACATTGGTTAGTTGGGATATTGTCTATTACTGGAAAAAAAACACACTTTTTTTTTTTTTTTACATTCACCATTTTATATACTCTAACCATATTATTTTATAAGACTGTGTTTGTTAGTGTCATATATCTATTTATAAAACAGCAGAAGCCTTTAATTTTTATTTTATATAGGGGGAGAACTTTTCCCACTGTAATCGCCTGCCATAAAGTAGTCGTCAACACAGTAAAACATTCGCAAAGTGTGGTTTAATGAGATGAGGATTTATCAGTCAAGGGTGTCATTATATTAGTAGAAATCACACTAGACATAAATTGGCAGATACCTGTAGTTCATGGCAAAGTCACTCTTATTGAAGACGCTGCTTTGGTTCCATTTACTGAGGAGACAAGACACAGGAATTATAGATGATGAATAAGGAATATGCGACTGATTGAATTTTCTTAAAACACCCCATGTGTTTTCACATCTTTTCTATCTGTTCACATTAGGTTTTCTCCCTTTCATTTCTTAAAACATTTGTTTAGGAACGTTATTGTGGTCTTAATCTATGTAAACCATATGCTTTTGGGGTCTACATTTCCCCAAAGGCAAAGATGAAAGTATGTAGATGTCAAAACAACAAATACAAAAGAAAGTTTACATTGAGCCTTTCTTTATAAAATATTTTTATTCCAGTTTTGTTCTATATTGGCATCATGGTCAGTGTTCCCATAAAAATACCATGCTATACAAAATGATACAATCTGTGAAGCATTTCCCATTATGTAGACACCGTGTCTTTAAATTATAGCAATTTCTTAAGATTTTAAAGCAAAATGAGCTCTTAGAAGTGTGATTAATAGCAGGGAATGAGGCTAACACTGGGTCATCAGTGGCACTCCATTACAAAAAAGGTTGGACTAATAAAAGCATCCATCTATTTGACCAATAAAGCATTTGAATGATATGCTTATAGTTTTTATCATGTAGTACTTACTTTGTACTGAATAAACTCTGATTTTACGTGCCGGAAAAGGCAGACTGGTTTAGAAGGCTGATGCCTGAATACATTCAGTAAGAAGCTAGGCATTAGGAAGCTAATATTTTGGCTGTGGGTTCTAATTTGAGGGGAATTCTGTTTCAGCTATACAATGGGCAGGAATCTCAGTGGCACCAGGAGTGTTCTCTGCTTGTGCTTTGGGGAAGGAGAAATAGAATCTTGAAGGTCTCTATATCTGGCTATATCACGTGATTGAACTAAGGTCCTAATATGACTGAAATTCAGGTGCTTAGTACTTGCATGCAAGATAGGGCAGCGAAGTGGCACAGTAGACTGGAGCTGGATTCAAATTTGACCTCAGACACTTACTAGCTGTGTGACTCTAGGCAAGTCAGTTTAATTGCCTCAGCTCTTTATCTGTACAATGATTCAGAGAAGGAAATGGCAAACCATGCCAGTATCTTTCTTTTCTGAGAAAACCCCAAATAGGATCATGAAGAGTAAGACACAACTGGAATACTACTGAACCATATATGTTGACTCAGTCCCATGGCTGTGTATCTAGTCAGCTCATGAATGTGTATTTCATTTTTAACAGAGTTACATTAAAGTCCCTTATAATTACTGCAGAACACCTCCTATCCTGTGATCTATAATAGTGAGATCATTACTTTCAGCTTCATAATTGAAGGAGTCAGAGCTGGAAGAGAAGAACCAGGAGAAAATAGACAATTGCTACCTTATTGTAATTAAAAACCACACTGAAAGCTGCCCAGATTCAGAGTAAGTGCAATGACTATTCTTGTTCACATGATGACATATGTTTCCCTCTTCTAAGTGGAGAGATTGGGGATCGATCATGTGTTAGTTATTTTTTAACCATTTTTTCTTTGTTTAAAGGGTGGGTAACACCTTTTGGGTGGAGAAGGTTGGTAATTATGAAATGCATCTGGAGCAAATAATAAGCCATCAATAAAACATTTTTTAGAAAAAATAAATATTTGTTGATAAAAATCTTAAGGCTTATTTTCATACAAGAGCTCTGTGAAGTGAGAAAGGCAAGTATTTTCTCATCTTTCAATATGAGGAAATCAAAGCTCATAGGAATAACGTATACAATAATATAACAAATAGGCTTCAGTCAGGGTTCAAATTTTTTACTCTTGTCTCAAAACTCTGGTTGTCCAGTTTAAAATACAATATGATTTCTAATAATCTGTACTTTAAAAAAAAATCTCTGTTCCTAGTTAACGTTAACTCTTGAAAGTCTGAAGCTCTCAATGCTCAAATTGTTTTTGAGAAGAAATGATAGCACTCTTTTGATTGGTACTTGACATTTAAGTGAAATTAATACACTAGTCAGGTGGTCTGATTTGATAAATACATGGGGGGGGAGGGAGATGAGGTTAGGAAGTCACAGAAATAATTTTGTTTTCTGAGCTGTAGAAAATAAATATTCTCCGTTGTTTCTGGCCCCATTCTCTCCATTTCCTCTTCCCTTTCAAGACAAACACAAGGGAAAATGATAGAATGCCAGGATTTGGGAAACTTGGTATAATATGCTTTTCATTACCTGAGTTTCTCTTTTACTCCCAGAGTGACTTTGGAAAAGTCCCTTAACTTGTCATTGCCTCCCAATCATGTTAATCTCATACCTGCTATAGTTAATATGAATACAGGAACTTTCAGTTACCAAAACAATTGAGGAAATTTATTTATGTTACTTGTCCCAGTAATATTCTCAGTTGCATCATCAGCTACTTTTGAACAAGTTTGATCTTCTAATAAAGCATTGCTACAGAGAGAAAGATTGTACAAGGGTTTTAGGAAGAATCTCTGACTTGAGGAAATCTCCTCAAAATATAATGTTAAATTTAGTGGCCAAGTTGGTATGAGAAAGAGATACTTAGCAGGGTTGTGGTTTAAGAGAGAGACAGATGAAGACACACAGAGAGACAGAGACAGACAGAGAGACAGACAAGGAGAGATAGAGAGAGACAGAGAGAATGAAAATGACAACATAGGGGTTAGTAGGGATGTGATTTGAGAGCAAGGCAAAATTGGCAACTTGGAATTTCTAGGAGAAGAATTAGGGATCTAAATCAGGAGAGGGAAAAAATATGAATAGTTCAGCTAGAGAAGGCTATGAGGTGCATTCAAGGGAGATAGAACGTGAGAGAAAAGGGCTACAAAAGAGAATTAGGTAAATTTCTCATAAATATATCTTTCAAGACTTTTATGATTCCATACCTCTTTGTATTTTTTAATGTAAAGGTGAAAGGTTACCTTCTTTGTATATATCTTTATCTTTTATTTCCTTATTTCTCTTCCCCCAGCACTTCTCCCTATGTGATTTTGGTTGGGTGGTCAGCAGACAATATTTTTTTGGACAGAACTGATATAGAATTTTAATGACAACTGATTGGAGAAACAATATTGGCAGATATGTTATCTAATTATATAGTTTCAGTATATTTTACTTATGATGTTTAAGAATGGAGAAAGATTAGTCACAGGATTCAAAATCAAGCATTGTTTTAATTTTGTATTATCTGTACAATAGCATCAAATGAATGTGTGACTATATAGGTTACCTCTAGCCTCTGATTTCCCCAAGAAAGCGTGATAACTTGCAGTAATATATAGAAATGTGTTAGCAGAGTTGTGCTATATTCATGTTGAAAGATACCATTTCTTGATTCCTTATATTGTTGGAAAAGAGTATTTTATTTTTCACTGTTAGATTTAAGAAGTCTTTTTTTTTTTTTTTTTTTTGGTTTATTTTTATAGGGTAACAGATCGGTTTTGGCATTATATATTGATGGATTACTTTTTCTGTTCAATGTATATCAACGACCACACCACCAACTTGTCAAGGTGTAGGGTGTTTTGGTTTGGTTTGTTTTTTCTAGAGGGAACATTTGGAATTCTACAAATTTGTTAATTTTCAGGTGACGTGGGCTCAAGTATATCTTGTGAGAGAAACCTGTCATGTGGAGAAAGAAGCAACAGAGTTTTTACTTCTTAATAAAAGACTAAAGATCAGAATCTATGTTGACCCAGACATTTCATTGATAAAAGAATTACCAGAGAAATGAGTAGGGTTCCTCAAACCTAGAGACAGTCCACTGTTCAGAATTGCTTCCAAATACAACCTCGAATTCTTTTAAGCTATGGAAATCCTGCCTTTTCATCAACAGGCAGGGAATTCAAAGGGTCAAATATGATCCCCACATTCTTTCTGGTTGCTTTTTTCCCCTCTTATTTAGATCACAATCCCTTTTATTTCTCAGTAGAGTGACCATTAAAGAGTTAACAGGATTTCACTTGATCTTCTGGCTTAGATGATGATGAGTAATGCTAAGTTGGTAACAGCAAATTGTTGTTTATAAGCAAACATGGCATTGTGTAAACAAGGAGAGCTGGGCCCCAACTGGTCTGATTTCATGGTGGTCAGCAGCTGATATATGTAACATACAACCTTTCTGCCTCTCTAAATGTCAGAAGAATGACTATTTGTTTGTCTTGACTTCTTCCCAGCTGTTTACTCTGTAATGCATTTGCCTCGACCTTGATTCTAAGAGTGGCCCCTTTCTCCTCCTCCCTGTGCTGTTTACGCTAGTCCTGCCCCCGGTGTCACCTATGAAATCCGTTGATTATTCCACCAGGTTAATGTTAAATTGCTCTTGCAAGATGCTGTGTTTGTTCATAAACACAAAAGCTGGGCCCCTTGTTTACTGTACCCATGGCAGCAATCAGTTATTAAACAAATAGTGCTTTGTTTGCAGGGTGTGTGAGCAGCAGTTTATCCTGCTAGGCCTGGAAAAAACTTAAATACGGGGATTCTGATAAAGGAGAAAAGGGGAACTTGTCCCTGGAATGTGGCTGAAGCAGCCTTAGGTTTGCTTTTCTTATCTTTAACTTGGATGAAGGGGCTCGAAAGATTAGAAGTTGTTTGGTTTTTCCAAGAGATTTCCTTAGTGTAATGATGATAGCTAGCCAGTTGTTTGCTTTTTTCAGGAGGGGAGAGCACTCTCCTACAAAGAACACTAGCAGGGTCCTCCAGTGAGCGTCAGATGGCTGGAAAAGCTGGCTGGTCCAAATGAGGTCTTGCAGGCCAGGGACAGAAAGCTGGTGCCGAGAGCCAGGTAGTCACCCCTCAAGGGACGGCCTTCCAGTAATAGCCATCGAGTCATGGCCAGTCGACGGGGTTTTAAATGTTTAAACCAGATATTGAGTCATATGCCCTCTCCCAAATTTAATACCAACTTTTGTTTTGATGTTCTCTGAGATAGTCTTCGGGGATTTAAAGGAGAAGCTTTTAACTGGAATGAAAATTTCTATAATCAATATTGCAAAATATTTGAGAGCTGGATTGTTGGGATTTAATTTTTTCAGTTATGATTTTTAACTGCTTGTGCTTTAAAAAAATTTTTTTAATACTGGTAATTAAAATCCAAGCACTGGTTACATCTCCTGAATATGTTTGTGACTCTCTTGCTCCTTGGACACGAAAAACCTAATTAGATGAGGCTTCAGCAATAGTTTGTCCTTTGGGGTTGTTTTGCAAACAACTAAGAAAAATTAGCTCAGGCCATCTTTGTTTTTTCAGGCCTTGTATTTGTTGTTGTTTCTGAATCTGCCTGTGTTTCAATACCAGCCAGGACCTGTTAGCATTTGCTGTAAATTGCAAGGACACTCTCTGAAGAAGGGGAAAAAAAAATTGAGACCTGCAGCACAATGACCTTGGGAGACAAACTTAACTCTCTTATATTAAATGGGGCCTGTTATTTCATCTCTTGAAAATGACTCAGATATACACATATATATGTATATGAGTTTTTGAAGGATAAAATTAAATAATTGTCCTTTTCACTGCCGAGAAATGCAAGCAACAAAATTCTGATGGATTGTATTCACTAACTTGCTATAGTGATACAATTCGTTCTGGCCACTAGAGCGGTTATGGGGCTTGAGGTGAAACAGAAACTACTTGAAGTGTGTAACCCAACAAGCCAGTCATTAATTGACTAGTCTAGCTCTTATGAATCAAATCTTTTCTGCATGAAACCATATAAAAATGTTAAAATTAGAAAGGTTATGGAACTGGCCTCTGGTCTTTATAGAGCCTGGGTATTTATTTTGAAGTTCTTAAGACTTCATTAGTTATAGAAGTGAAAAATCTATTGTGTTTGTTGAAAACAATTTTTAATTAAGGCTCAGTGAATAATACCTGGCCTTCTCACGCTTGGGTTTTCAGAAGCCTTTCTCCTGACAAGGCAAACAAGAGGCCTAAGCATTAAGGAAACACTTTGTGTTTTTCTTATATTCGGTATTTAATTTGTTATTATTGCTTTGACTGAGCTAATACACAAGAGATCTAGCCTTCTTAATCCTTTGTGTTTGTCTTTGCTGGAGTAGTGGGCCTTTCGGTCTTGCTCCGTCTCTGTCCAGTTGTTGTGGACAGTTACCACAGCTGTGGACACTTACCGCAAGGTTGTTTGGAGAAGTAAAGAAGATTGGAAATAATGGAAGTGATGGATGAGAATCAGAAAAAAAAGTTACGCATCTCCAAGTCTGTGTGATAAGGAGGGAATGTGCCATTTGTATATGTTGGTATCCTTCAAGCAAGGGATCACAGTACCCAAGAAATATGGGATAAAGCAGGTCCTGTCAGAGAGAAAATAATATGGCTTTCGATTGACATCTGTTTTATATTGAAATTGTAACCATTCTTCCCTTTTTTCCTTGGAAAGGCAAGTTATCATATCTTCAGAGTAAGCAATATTCTGATTCAAGAGTGGGGAACAATGGAAATCTATCAACATTATCCTTACTTGATATTAAAGTACTGACAAATTAAATATTTTTGCTCTTTCCATACAGTTTGGATTGACCATAAATATTTATAGCTATACATACCAAATACGTGTGGTTCTGTGTATAATATCTGTGTGTATGTATATGTAGAAATATACACGTTCTCTGTAATGTGGAAACACACACACACATATATATATAAAGTTAATTTTTCTTTGGTTAATTATCTCTTCACCTTAAAATAATTTTGATTGCTAAATTATTTATACTGACACAACTATTCCTTAAATATTTTAAGAACTTAGATCCCAAATTGGTTATTTAAAAGTCTTCAATGAAAATAAATGACTGTTTTTCAAAAAATAGTAATGTACAAATTGACAATCAAGTTGATCGTAGGGGAATGGACCTTACAATGCTTTGTGATTGGATTTGCTGTTGGTCTTTTTTTCATTCCTTCAGTCCACACAAATTACTATGTGCTGCCACATTGCTTAAGGAATGGGATCTAGGCTTCTCACAAAGGAAGTGAAAGGGGAAGGGAGTAGACCAGTGAGAACAAGAGACTCACTTTAGCTTAGATGCCTTTCTTCTTTCCTCTTGAATCACATGCAAGGGTGGGAATAACAATGATGATAATAATTATGCACTTGTGCCTCCGTGATAGCTGAGGATTATATTCCCTCCTTTGCTATTGGATTCCTCTACTTGCCAACAAATAAATAAATAAATAAAAGGAAGAAGAAAGAAAGAAAGAAAAAAGCCCAGTAATAAAACATTTGGTATCAAATCTAGGGTCCTGTGAGGCATGCCCAGTTTGCCCTTGCTCTTCCATCATTGGGCAAGCCCGGCTTTCTTTTCATCCAGAGGGTGAGCAGAGGTGACTAGCCCCCTTGTGGAACAGATGCCAGTGCCATTCTGTGGATCAGTTAGCAAGGATGCTCTCAGAGCAGTGTGATTTGTTTCTCCTCCTCTGGGAGCACCAGCACATCACCTCTAAGATGTGCTCAACCTCTGTTGACCCAAAGCTTGGGATGAGTCCAGTTTTGCCCCTTGATCTCCCAGATGGCGAGAGGAGCGGCTTCCTTTGTGTCCCTGGGCCAGCAGGAGAATGAGGCTCATGACAATTTCATTCCTCCTGGACTTTTATTCCTAAGTGTTAAATGAAATTTCAGATTTTAGATACGTCTAGACATACACAGTGCACGATAAAGTTGATAATACATTAATCATTTCTAACAACAGGTAATATGCATAATTTATGGTGTTACAGTGCTATCTTTTTGATATTTATGATGGATAATGCTCAGTTTTTGCCCTCATATTACTGCTTTAAATTATACCACAAGAAAATTAATGAGAAAGTAGATTTATGGGTTTCATTTGTTTGTCAATTCGGAAATTAATTGGGTGTTAATTTTAGCCGTCCCTCATCAGACCAGGTCTTTAGTATGTGTGCATTACTTTGCATTCATTGAAGCCTACCTCCCATTTACTGTGGGTCACTAGCTTTGCATACATTAAAATAGCCCTCAGGCTCATTCTCTTGATTACTTTTTGAACTGCCATGCATTAGAAAATTTACGCCTTTCTGTTATAATTATGAAAATTCAGTATAGGAAGATGGTGCTTGCATAACAGTGAGTACACAATCTTCTGTCTTAGATTCTATGCCTGAATTTTGTTTTTACCTGGGTCTTATCCATTGATGCTGGAGGGTGGGGAAGGGAACAATATGAAGACTCCCCCCTAAAAAAAAAAAAAAATCACAGTGGCTCATTTAAAATTCAGGAGATTATCTCTTTGATGAAGAAATGTTAAGAGTGTTTCACCCCATCCCCAACCATCTTGTCATTATTTGTACTTTTCCTCCTCCTCCACTCACTAGATGGCTGTCATGAAACCATCACCCTTGGACAATGACTCAGCATTGATAGCTGAGACCAAGGACCTCAAGTCAGTTTTTTTACACCTGCTTCCTTCACCCTCAAGTATAATTTTTAATCTTTTTAACACAGTCCTTTGTCTCTTCAATTCCAAATTGCCTTGCTTTTTATGAATGGCTAAATCTCAGAAACCTTGGACCTTCAATTTGAAAAAGTTTAGGTATTTAACATCAGCCCATGGATCTTATGTAATGTCTCTTCTGCTGGAAAATGAGGATGGAAATCTTCTGAGGCCTCCATTTGACATTCCAGCTATTTTAAAAATCCATTCATCTGGAATAACTGGAAAAATAACCATCTTTAGTTTTGACGGTACTCAATCTCCAAGGTATGCACCAGGGCAGAGCCGAACCCAGTGATCTAGGAGGCCCCTGGCTTTGACTGTGCTTGGGAACAATCGAGGGTGCTCAGCCTTCCTGCCTGTCTCTCCCTCTTTGTCTAAGGTTGGGGGGGTGTTTTCACCTAAACTTTTTCACATAAAAATGAAGCAGCTAGCACATTATGAAGAAACGTAAGAATGAATAGTATCACTCCACTCTTTAGTTTTCCTTCTTTACTTAACAATCAGGTGAGGTGGTTGTATTTTTTTTCCCTTGTGAAACAGAGACATTTTAAATTATTTTTTGTAAAAAAATTAAGAGCAGAGCTTATTGTTCTTAAAGATTTTAGCCCCAAAAGCACATTGGGAGCAATTGACAAAAAGATAACCCTCATGACCCTCTCAGTGGTTGGTCAACTTACTTTAAAATGATGGACATATCTTCTAAAATAATAAAAATCATGAGATATTTCCACCTTCTAGGATTTGTAGGGAGCTTTTGTGATCTTTTACAACTGCCCCAAATCCTCTATTATTCATCCATGTATAAGATTGTATACGAGGAAACTGAAATTATTGGGTTTTAGGAGTAGAGAATAATAGGGGATAATCATTTAATCTTTTTTGTTTCCTGAAAGTGATTTTGCTATTAACTTTTCTACTTTTCTCCCCACAGAAGTAGAAACATATTTTACAAATCTATGTTTAGTTTAATTTACACATCCTTTCATGACTAGGCCAAGTTCTTTACGGGCATTTATTCTACTTCATATAAATAATTGATCAGCCAAGTTAATTTACTTCTGCCTGACTTGGTCAACCTTAATTAACTGCCCTGGAATAAAGACTGAACTTTTTGTTAGCTTAAAATCTTTCACAAGCATGATAACAAGGTCTTTATTTCTCTTAAGTTTTCTGCACCAGCACTGTAACCAAGGAAATAATAATAATAAATTCATTGGCATAGAAATTATGAATTTTCCAGAGCACAATTATATTAACAGCAACAATAAATAAGCTTCCTGGATCTAGTTCTCATCCTTCTCTGCATGTCCCTCCAGCACATACATAGATCAATCTTTTGAAGTCCTGGCTCTGTAGGGTTGCTGAGGAAAAATGAGCACTGGACTATTAGCTTGTCAAAAGCCTTATTGGTAAAATTTGGCACTATTCTTTGGAAAAAATGTGTTTATTAATCTATTTAGTTGATTTAGATATGTGTGGGGGATGTTAACTTACCAGTGCCTCTTGTCATTAGACTTCAAAATGCAAAAGAAATGCTAGAAATCCTTCAGATTATCTCTAATTTATCTTGTATATATTTTACTTGCATATAATTGCTTGTGTAATGTTTCTTCCATTAGATTATAATCTCTCTGAAAGCAGGGACTGCCTTTCTTTGTATCCTCAGTAGTAGGTATTTAATAAATCTCTCCCTCCTCCCTCCCTTTATGTTTTCCTTCTTCCCTTCTTTTCTTTATTTTTTCTTTCCTTTCTCCCTGTTTCCTTTCATTCTTTCCTTCTTTTCTTTCCTCCCTCTTTTCTTTTGCTTCTTCTTCCTTCTTTATTTGTTGAAATAATTAATTTGTGCCCTGCTTTTCTATCCTCTGTGTGTGTATATATATATATATATATATATATATATATATATATAATATATATATATATATAATATATATACATATATGTGTGTATATATGAATTTCTATTCTTTATTGAAATTAATAGCATTATCAATCATTATATTATTTTAAATTATCTAAATTATTGATAGCATTGCTCATATTTTCATGCCTTTCTGAAAGCTCTATGTCCCTGATTGGGATAGTACATCACAGAACATTTTCAACCTACATTCAGCTTTTAGCATTTGAGTAATTAAGAGTATATTCAGACCAAAATACTCCTTTATGTAATTCAGATCCTAAAGCCTCTTCTTTCACAAAGCAGAAATCCAATAAATAAACCAAGTGATGGGGAACTGGTACTGTAGGATTTGGCAAAATATTTGGGAACTTCATAGAGAAAAGTCTTGGTTGCTCTTCCCTATTCCAGCCACCTCTGCCATGTCAAAAAAAAAAAAAAAAGAAACAATTTTTAAGACCATGAGTTTAAAGAGTTTAATTTGAATGGCAGTAACTTTGATGGCTTTATAGCACTGCCATCAAAATTAGTGGCAGAATGAGAACTTAACAGATATGTTCCATTTGGAGGTCTAAGTACAGAGCTGATGTCTGAGTTTTCAACAACTATTTTAGTGGTATACTAACCCAAAGAAGTCTATGGAGCAACACATAAACTTAAAAAAAAGAGTATTTTTTTCTTCCCTTCCTCTTCCCCTTCCCTTTCCTCTAACAGTTCCTTTCCCTCTTGTCTTTCCCCTTCCCCTTCCCCACCTCTCTTCCTTCAAAATCCACTTCAAATCTATTTTTTTCAAATTTGACTGATTTTATATGGTACTTTTGTTTTGTTTTGAAGGAAAGTAGGACCTTAGTGTTGTAACTAAATGGAGAAGTATGAATTTTCCCATCCCTTGGGTCCCTATTTTGATTCTTTTAGAAGTTTACCATGAAGAGAATTAAACTTGTTTCTAAAAATTAGAAAATTTTTGATGGAAAAATGATACTGAATATTTTTCTGTTTTCTGATGAGAGAATCATAGAATGATGAGCTGTTAAGAGATCTTAGACTCATCTAATGAAAGCATCTCTTCTTACAGTGGATGGATCTGTGTCACTGTGTCTTTCAAGGCTGCAGTAGCTTATCAGTGAGAGAACTGAAATTCTAAGCTTCTGACTTCATATTAGATGCGCTTTTCCATGACACCATAGAGACTCTACAAATGCCAGTAGTACCTAGGGTATAGAAATGCCAAAGTGAATAAAGTGATTTACTTGGTCCTAGAGAGATGTGAATTTGTAACTTGCCAAAGATACTTGCTCTGTGGTCCTGAGTAAGTCACTTAGCTGCTTCATATTATTAGAAATAGACATATTATACATTTACACATTCATGTATATATTAACAATGTATATCATATAATATCTTGGTAGATGTTAACATTCATAGTTGTTATATAAAATTATATATGTATTCTATTATAGGTAAGCCTCTCATCTATGGTGTGGGATCATTTTTAACACTGTTACTTTTGTACTTGTTTATCTGATTCAGTAATTATTAACTATGTTATTTTTGTTGTCCATTTTATTTATGAATATATTTTCTAGGAGTCAATCAACTCCCAATGTGACCCCCAGCATTTTAGGTGGTTTGCATTTCTGTGGAACTGTAGCTTTAAGACCAAGAAAGGAACAACTTTCCATTTTGTGAAATAATTAATCACCCTGCCCTGAGCTTTTAACAGCCAAGATAACCTCCAGGGGTGTGCAGTCTGTGAACAAGGAAGAGTGAAGGTGCTCTGAGAATCTGGTCTGTGGCCTTTGACATTACAAAGGTTCCAAATTCGGCTCAGAAAGATTTCCTGGAGAATTAGTTTTATTTCATTTTCCTTAGTACTTTTCTGTCAGAACATGTTAATGTTTCATTGAATACATCCAGGATACTTTTTTTTTTTTTTTTTGGTCTTTCATACAATTATAGATCCAAAGCTAGTAGGGGCCTTTATGACCATCTGATCCAACCCTGTCGTCTTGGAAATGAGGATCCTGGGCCTAAAGGCCTTAAGTTCTTTTGAAATTCCCACTTAGCAGGTCATGAAGAGCCAGAGGCAGGTTTTTCACCAAGATCCTTGTACTACAAACTGGCCTTTTTCCATTCTTTTTTCTCCTGTTTTCCTTTCTTTTGATGATGGGCAATCTTAAGAGTTTCTTCAAAATAGACATTAGAAACTTCAGGTGTTAGAGTCCAATGCTTGTTCCTGTGAGAAATGCTCACCTAAACAGCAAAAATCGAAATTTGGATTCATTTAGCTTCTAATGAGGCAGTTTGGGTGGGGGAGTGGATAAGAGTGCTGGACCTGAGTTCAAATGCAGACTCAGATACTTCCTTAGCTGTATTTTCCTGGGCAAGTCACTGAACACTGTTTTCTTATCTGGAAAATGGGGTGAATACTAGCCCGTTCTTCCCAGGATTGTTATTAAGATAAAATGAGATATTTTACCAAGTGCTTTGCAAACTTTGAATTGTGACATGAATGTTAGCCATTGTTGTCATCTTTATTGAGACTCTGAGATTCTTTTGTTGAAGACAGCAGAGGGTCCAGTAAAGAAGAGTCTCTAAGGGTTATCAAAGAGTAGGAGTATCTCCAATACTGTTCTACCATAATGTTAGAAGGGGATGGCGGCTTTGTCTGGGAGGATGGCTAATGCTCACGTTGGTGAAAGTTTGGAGTTTAAAAAGATCAGGCCTCCTTCTAGGGGCTTTTCGATGGAAGCTACCTCAGGGTGCTTCTTAGCAATGAAAGTTATCTGTTCTTAGAATCTCACTGAAGAATGTTACTTAAATAGTGAATGTTTTGGCTTTAGCCTCTATCTCCCGTACATATTAATTTTTTATGTTGTACCTAATATGTTATATAGAGTGACTCATAGGTTTTCAAGTAAAACATCCCGATGTAATTAGGGAGATTTAATTATGAATTCTGTGTTCTTATGAAAATATTATTTTTCCTCTCTAAGGGAAAAAAGATGTTGATCCAGTGATGGTATATTTAGAACAGTCTTTCTAAAATTATAGCTGTACCAACAGATACATAAACATAAACTAGTAGCCCAAACCATTAATGAAAGATAAATTGTATGAAGGAAAATGACAAATGTTTATGGTTTAGGGGCAGCATTGAAAACAGAGCATGTCTCCTTAGACACAGCAACTGTTTTAACAGCTGCATTTTTTTCCCCTCCCAATTCTTATTTCAGGTTTTTGAGTCATGATGCAAGAATCTGGGGCCTGAGACAAAAAGCAACGGTTCAGCCATTCCGAATGGAGCAGGCAGCGGCAACCACTTACTGGAGTGCGGCAGCCTACGCGAAGGGAGAGCCAACGGCGAGACACCGTCGGGGGAGATTGGCGCGGCGGATTTAGCACATATCCAGCAGCAGCAGGTACCGTGAGAGATATTACCGCTCTGGCCACTAAAGGGAAGGCCAAACAAACCACTCTTTAACCCTTGGAGGACTTGGATTTTTAGAGCTTTTACAACATGAATGCTTTTTAAGGGAGTATATGTGCGTCTGTAGGTTTGTGCTCACACACACATATGTGTGCGTCTCTGTGTGTGTGTGTGTATACGCATAGAGATTTCTAACTTTATTTCTTTAACTTTATATACTCCAAGTCAAAGTAGATAATACTGTACATGTAGTTACCATGGGCCTGGCATAAGGAAGGAGAAATTGTAAAGAAGAAAATGAAATAGCAACAAGAGAGACACGGAAAGGCAGAGACAGGTAGAGATAGAGAGACAGAGCTAGGCAGAGACTGGCGGAAGACGACAGTTGCCCCAGAAACCACCAGTGGCACTGTTCCCTTGGGATGCCTTCCACAGATACAAGTGTTCATGACTGTGGATACATACTCATGTACCTTGGAACCACCCATAACTGTCTGTCCATGGATGATGAAATTTAGTTTCTATTTCTGATTACTAACTGTCTTGGACTGCCCTGGAAGGCCCATCTAAGTTAGGTTTACAGAACTTTTAACTATGTGTGTGTGTGAACACTTAGATCAGGACAACAACAAAAAGAAATTGCCAGACTGTAAAACTCACTATGGCCATTGGTGACATACCCTGCCAAAGATAGCCAAATCTTATTTCTCAAACAAATTGGTTTTGCTTAAAAACGCATCATTTCCTTCCCCTGTCTTGTTACCACTTATGAGATAAGCAATTATTAGATACTTTAAGTATAGAGAATACTCTTCCCTTCAGTTAGTGCACCACTTGGACAAATGAAAGAAGATTGTCTTGGGAGCCTTACTGAAAGTTTCCAAAGGATTTTCAGTAGAGAAAGACAATTTTTGTCCAAACAGATTCTTGATTGTCCAAATTATTGCATCTTAAAGGGACTGGTAAATATTCTCCCTTTTTCCTCCATGAGGTATTCAGTCATGAATAAGTACTTTAAAGTGTTTTAATTATTACCTTCTTAAAAGAAAAGAAGTTTTCAACAAATTAAAATCATTGATTTTTTTTAGTTCGGCATAGGTTGTTGGAATCATCTGGTGACTAGGAATAAAAAGGATGGGACATATATATATATATATATATATATATATATATATATATGTGTGTGTGTGTGTGTGTGTGTGTGTGTGTGTGTGTGTGTGTGTGTGTGTGTGTGAGAGAGAGAGAGAGAGAGAGAGAGAGAGAGAGAGAGAGAGAGAGAGAGATACAGACACAGACACTCAGACAGAGATAGCAACAAAGAAACAGGCGCTGGCATGTAAATATCCAAGGCTTCTGACTAGTACTATTGACTTCCCTATTATTAACATAAAAATATACTTCCTAACCTCATCTGAGGAGAACTGTGACTTCTGACATATCCTGCCTGTAAGATCTGTGATGCACATTTAGTCATAATGTTATACCCAAGTTCTAACTCCTGAGATTTGTTAGCCAAACACAACAATCCATGGCAGACATGAGTCTTTGTATTTGTGCCAGGAATTTCACATGCTTCACATGTACCTTGCACAATTGGGAATGAGTGGTTGGTCCTCTGTGGTGCCATTCTTCATGGCCTTACCGGGCAGAGGCCAGCTTGAAGCATTTTTCCAAAGTGTCAATTGGAATCAACCTGTTGGCTCTTTTGCCATCAATCACTGAGAGCCTGTTGAAGAGTATATAATTGAATAAGTGAAAAATTTGTACTTTCTGAGTTTTTGTTTTCTTTCTTAAGTAAACATCACTAAAAATCTTAAAGATGGATATAAATATTACTAAGGAAAAACTTTGGGGGTAAAGAGGAAAGAAGATAAGTCTCCCCCCACACATATTTTCTTTTAGAAAGACCATTTCCTGTTAGAAGAATCAGAAAAAAAAATCAGTAGATTTTGATGGCCAGCTATATATCTTAATTGCTACTTTTTAGGTAGAGCTATATTTAAAGCAGGTCATTGACATATCTGTTCTAAGCATGTATATGTGGATATTGAATATACATTGTATATACATTAGCATATATGTGTGTGTATATTGTGTGTATGTATATGTGTGTGTGTGTGTGTGTGTGTATACACACACACGTTTCCATTAGAATAGCTTTTCTGACAGTCTGTTACAGCTAGTGGTCTCAATATGTTTTTGGAAGAAAGGTGACCTTTCAATCATTGTACATATTGTTATTTATGAAGTCCAATATAATGCCATGCACTTTTCAGACTTCACTGACGCATTTTAAATAAGACATAAGCAGCTGCTTAAGTTATACCTAAGTGTGCAATGAAACTTTTAGTTGGTGTGGATAAGAAATACCTTTAGTCTAAAACCAGAAACTCAATGATTAAAAAGGCATAAGGGACTCAGTTTATCAGAGTTTCATGAAGCTAAAAAACTGCTACAATTAAACAGCTCCAAGAAATGTATGATACCAAGTGCGATAGACTTGGGTTGTTTCAATCATTTTCATCCTACAGGTTTTTACTTGAAGTGAGAATACCATCAGTGAGAAAATCACAGCCATGCTGAATTCATTACTGCGGTAGTCACACAAAACCACGGATAAAATTTCAATAACTGCAGGCCACAGTTGAGTAAACAGTTGCACTGAAACTTAATTCCTGTTGACTTTTCCCTCATTCTTCGCCAGGGGCACATTCTGATTCGTAGTGCAAAGACAACAGGGGTTACAGCTTTGATTAATGTAGGACACTGGAAGAGAATTAGAACAGGAAAATATGTTGGAAGTGCATTCAACACAAAGGTTTGGCTTAAAAGGACGTGATAGCAAAATGAGTTAATTATGCTTTGTGTTGATGAGAAGGTTATGGAATTTTCCAGTTCCACTTTGCTCATAATTGATGATACATGGAGAAAATTTAGCCAATACACAGTATTTGTCAAGGTAAAAATGTTAGACTTCCACGTTTGTTCTTTATTATCCAGGGTAATTATATATTGTGGCAAATGTCTTTTCAGAAAAGAGAATGTAGACAAGGACCAGCTTTGGAGAATGTCCATGTGTTTTATTGACTAGAAGATACCGCCGAAACTCAACAGTCATTACTTTTATTCCTTTTACCCAAAGGAAGGAGCCATTCCACAGGAGTAGACAAACTTACACACAATACTCCAAGACTCCTACTTATTCTCTGCTTCACCCATACCTGAATGAATTGTCTGTAACATGCTTTCAACCCATGTTTATATGTAATATAAACCTATTACTAAAAGTAGATGGGTTTTAAACATAATTTTATAAAGTTAAAGAACTAAATCTTTTTCCCCTTTAGTCATGTCTTTTTAGTTGTAATAATTGATTTCTAGTTCCCAGAAGTCCCTGTCTTAGTCCTAGAATTTTGTTCTAGATGTCATAACAAAAGTCTACTTTCTTCCTGCTAGAATACTTGCCCATAGACAGACCTTAGAGACAAATGCTGTTATTTAGTTTTGCCATTATTTATTTGTTATTAATGGATATTGATAAAAAAAACAAAACTTTAAAATAGTCCACTAACTTGTGTGGATCAGGAGCTTTTAAGAGTCTGAAATTTTAGAAAGCAGAATTTTGTTTCCATACAGCTTCAGATGGGAGCGTTTACAGATAAGCATATTACATAGAGCATAATGTTTAGAAGTTTCTCTGTATACAGCATATGCTGTCAGGTCAATTAACAGAATGCATACTAGAGAATGTTTATTCAATAAAAAATGAATAGCTGCTAAATAAAACAGCTATTTCCTAACATCACTATATTTGAAGTTGGGGGTCCCTCCTCCACCTGGCGCCTACTTTGCCTCTAAATCATCCCAGTGAAGAGTATTCCTTCCGTTGTTCCTAGGGGCACCTGCAATTTGCAGAACTTTTGTCCAAAGCTTGTGTCAGAAGGTCAGCTGTGCATTTTCATTTATTTTGTTAGTTTGTACAAAAGAGTATTGACTTCAAAGCCCTTTTTGATATTTGACGAAATGGAGCAGTTTTTTATGTTAATTGTTCAAGGTGTCTAACTTTCAATCAGTATGTGGTAAAAGCTGATATAGGTAAAGAACTCTCTTTAAAGGGAATGCATTCCATAGATCGAGGACGATGGAAGCCACATAGGTTTGCTTATTTTCAATGGAGCAAATCATAAAAGCATATAAAGAGAGTGAATAAAGCTGAAAGTGTCAATGAATATTTGAAGGATTTTTTAAAAAGGGAATAATTAACCAAAAAGGTGAAGAAACTCAAGAACTTTGGGTCTTTATCTTGAGAAATTTAATGGCATGCTAGAAAGGGATAGTTAGGAAAGAGAAACAATCAGCATGAAAGGACCCTAGGATTATTCATCCATTGATATACTCAAAGTTTCCAAAAAACAGTGGGCATGACTAGTGTCTCAGTAGTATCTAACGTTTTCAAAATTTGTTTGGGACACATGCCCTTCCTGATCCAATTGAAAAAGAAAAGTCTTTTTCATTAGGAAAGATTTATTTCCTGGTTTGAGATGTGCATGGTAGGTGTGAGTAGACTGTCGCACATTATTAGAGATAGGCAGCAAAGGGGGTATTATCAGACAGAAATATGATCAGGGAAAAAGGCAGGTTGGTCGTCATACTGAGGGTAAGAGATGGACAGCTCAGAGGCTCAACTGGTGTCCAGGTGGTATGACATAGGATCTTGCAGAAGGTCCTCAAAGATCCTCACAGGAAGAGGAATCAAGGACAGGGACAGCCCATATAGACAAATTCACATAACCATCAAAGTGATGAAATGTAATTAAACATTTGAAAATTGGAAATTATTTCAACTCTTAACTCACCTTGGCATCTAAAGCCAATGTACAATAAAAAATGATGAACAAGCTGATTTTAGAAAGATCTGGGAGAATTTATACTAACTGATGCTGAATAAAACCAGCAGAATCAGAAATACACTGTACACACTGTACACTGAGATGATCAACTGGAAAAGATGTTTCTTTTCAGCAGTTCAGTGATTCAAAGCAATCCCAATAAACTTTACTTCCAAGAAAGAGACCATGTAAAGCATTTGGACTGGTAATAAGATTGCATAGAAGGTTCTGTATTTAGTTCTCTATCTGTGTTAATCTATTTATCTGTCTATTGTTTCCTTATCTACCCAAAATTCTGGCTAGTTATTTAATACTGAATTTCCCTATCATCTACCTGCCTAAATCTATATATCTATCCATCTCTCACTCTCTCTGTCTATGGCTTTTGTAAATGTCTCTTTTTTCTGTCTCTCTTTTTTTAATCTCCCATTCTCCTTTTGCATTTAGTTTCAGTCAGTATCCCCTATTTTCTCCCCTTTCCACTATCAGTAAGACCTTGATTCAACTTCTGTCTCTGGGGCTTCAATTTCCTCCTCTTTAAAATGAGATGCCTTGAAAGCTATGGCCCCTCTAAGGCAGCTCAAAATCTCAGGTCCTTAGATGCATAAGAAGAGGGATACAGCTTCTGTGTTTTCTGATATAGCCTCCAGAAAGGGCTGGTACATGGAGAATGGAAATGCCCTTTCTTCTGTTCCTTTTCAGTTCAGGAGACTCATCTGTGTGTTTAGACAATGTTGGTGCTGATGTCTCCCATGAATCTTTTAAATTGGATCATGATCAGTTCTGTCAGTGATGTAGGCAATCAGTTGTACAAAGTCTTCTTTCCTTCCATCTTTACTGGAAGGGAAGAGAGGGGATGGAGGAGCCAAAGAACATTCAAATTCCATGTTATCCATGAAGGCTGTCACTCATGCTCTCCCAAGCTTGCATGATAAAATGGAACTGGATGTTTATAACTATTGTAGTGTTTTTTTTTAAATGTCCCCTTAGGGAAGAAAACACCGGTGGCTAGAAAATTTATATTTGCAGCTAAATGGTGACATTTTATAGAAGACTGATCCTTCCAACGAAAATGTCAATTTTAGCTCCCCTAGAATAGGAGATATTCAACCAGTTGTTTTAGAAATATAACAAATGGCTTGGTTTTTTTTTTAGCAGCCTATTGTACTGACTACAGAACCAGACTTGGAGTCAGGAAGACCTGCCTTCACGTACTCTTATAAAAACTTTCTCAACTTTTCTCTGGGCAACTCTGTAACCTCTCAGAGTTCCAGGCTCTTCTCAGAACTGTGATGAGGATCAAGTGCTTTGCCACCCTTACAGTGCTATATTAGTCATCATTACTAACATTCTAGAATTAGTTATTCTATTTTATGAAAAGCATACTGAAACTTGATTTTTGTAAATATTTGCTTCAGTTTTCCATCTTCTTAGTTTGAAAGTAGCATGTGGGCAGCTAGGTGGCGCAGTGGATAGAGCACCAGCCTTGAATTCAGGAGGACCTGTGTTCAGATCTGATCTCAGACACTTAACACTTCCTAGCTGTGTGATCTTGGGCAAGTCACTTAACCCCAGCCTCAGGGGGAAAAAAAAAAAAAAAGAAAAGAAAGTAGCATGTACTCATAGCCCCATGAAGAAAGGTCATTGCCAGAAATTGGTCTAACCGGGAATAAAGAGCAGCATTTTCCACAAGGAGAAGCCTGATTTTGGAGAGAAGATTTGAATTTGAGCCATGAGATTTTCTTCCTGTTTAAAACTCTGCTTTCCTTTTCCTCATCTAGAAAAAGAAGGGGTTTACCTGACTGACCTCTAAGATATTTTCTAGCTCTAGCTCTGGAATACATATTTTCATGAAATTCAGTTGCCCTTCTTGTTAGCAGGCGCTCACTTGTAAGTGGGCATAGAGAATAAAAGAAAGGCAAGTGAGTGAACAGCCCCGAAGAGTTCTAGGAATTCTGCTTCCCACACTGTTTCATTGTGTGTGAAATGGATCCTTTCAGCTTCCCTAGAGAGCCTCACACTTGGACATCATAATTCCAAGTACTGATCCATGAGATGAAACTCCATATCTTTTGTCACATCAAAATTCTTTTTGAACTTTCAGGTGGCATGACAACTAGTCATTTGTTGACAGATTAGCTGCAGACTTTGCAGAGAGTTCATTCTGCAAAAACCATCAGACTCCTATCTGTTCTCTTAAGGGGAGAAAGCCCCCACCATACATGGCTGTTTTGCAATTGCTTGCATTCATTGACAGCTAATGCTGAGCTGGCAGAATTAATGTTTGTGTAATGTAACCCTATAGCTTGCCCGATGGAGTGGAGTGTACTCTGAGCGTGCATGGATTACTTGATAAAAAGGGTTACAAGGTGACTGCTTTTATGACAAAGGAGAACAATAACATAGATGCTGGGACTATGTGGCGAAACAAGAAGAAAGTTTATAGAGTGAACTGAACTTCATATAAGAAACTTTCTTTTCATCATTTTTCTTTGAACCGAAATAGATTGTAACAACCAAATGTCAATTGTAGCTTTCTGGAGACTTTTCTTAAATGCTGTTTGATTTGGGGCCACAAAAATAGTCAGCTTCCTTTCCTTTGGTAAAATGAGATGAGTTCATTCACACATTTTTCCATTATACAACCTTGCTTTAGGCAAGAACAAGTCTATTTGATAAAATTGTGGCCCCATGCCATGTGTTTGCATGGGATTTCCTAAAATTCATTCATGTAGCAAATATAATGAATGCCTACCATGTATGACCCTTTGCCAGACACTGCAGGATGGCAAGGAATCCAGTTGGATTGGGCAATATAGATGAGTACTAGAAAAGACGATTCAAAAGGTGGGGACAAAATTTCCAGTGGCCCTGATTATCAAGATCAGAAGTCTGCATTTTATCTTTTAGGCAGCGGGGAAACATCAGTAATGTTTAAGCAGAGAAGTGATATAATCAAGGGATGAGATGATCAATGTGGCAAAATGAGGCAGGGACAATTTAGGAGTACCACAAAGTGGATATAAGAAGATCGTTTGAGAGGCTCTTTCTATTGTGGGTCAAAAGTATGGAAAATCTTTACTATCATGGTGGCAGTTATGACAATAGAAAAGATGAATGAGAGAGAGATTGGAGGAGCTCAAAGAATCAGCACAATTACACAAGTACATAAGCATTTAGTAAGCCCTTTCTATATGGCAGACACCATGCTAAAAAAGGACTATCTGTACCCTTGAGAAGCTCACAGTCTAATGAGGAAGCCAACATGGAAACAGCTATGGGCAAACAGGATGGGAGAAAAAACAGGAATAAAACAGATAGTCTTGAGATTTCAAAACTGGATAATGGAGGAAATTGTGGTACCCCTCACAAATTATGGGTGCAAGGGGAATTTCTTTTCTTTCTTTTTTTTTAAAGACACTGCTATAGGGTAAAGCTTTATCACTGACTACAAGCTACTTTTCTAATACTATAAAAAGAAGAATTTTAAAATATTTTTGTAGTACATTTTTTTAAAATCCCTAGCTATTTACTAATGAATATATCGTAAAGTCAGATGGCAATGGGTGATTAATTGCTTTTTAGTGTTTCCATTGATCATGAAATGAGCTTATCTTTTTTAAGGACCAAAATTACTAAGTTAAATCATTTGATAATGTTTTTATTCCATATTGACATAAGCAGGTTAGAGTAAATTTCTTTGTAAAATCATAAGATAGAATTGTAATATCTTGTGTTTTTGTTGTTATTGTTGAGAAAATAGGGTATGTAATTATTAAACTGCTAGAGCTATAAGAAAGTCATGTTAGAATATTGTTTAACCTACCAGAGATTGCCAAAATGTAATATTGCTTGTGGCTTGTCTTTAATGGGAAGGAAGGTAGTCTTTCCCTTTTCTCTGTAATCTTTAGTAAAACATACTTTCTTTATAGTTTTCATAATTTTAAAATTCTAAATTCAGTATCTACAAAAGGAAACATTACAATAAACATGATTTTAAAAAGTAGATTCTTCATATAAAAGTAACTGCATTATTTACAATTGTTTTGAAAATACAAACATACACATACAGACATGTATATTAACAAGTTAACAAGAAAAGGATCCACCTTTAGTTTGGTGATTTCTGGCTTCTTTGTATTCTCTTTTTTTTCTCTTCAATTTTATAGTGTTGATATTGTTAATTATACTTAATATGCTTTTAGTTAGCATGAAGATTGTTCTACTTCTGCTTCTTCTCTGTACCATTTCACCTTAGGCTTTAGCTATTTCTTTGTATTCTTCATATTTATCATTTCTTATGCTATATTAATATTTCATTATTTTGGCAGACTATAGACTATTTAGTCATTCCCCAGTTAATGGACATATGAATTTTTCTAGTTTTTTTTTAAATCAAAAGTAAAGCTCCTATAAATATTTTTTCTTTTTTATAATAATAGCTTTTTCTTTTTTAAAATACACGTGAAGATAGTTTTCAACATTCACGCTTACAAAACCTTTTGTTCCAAATTTTTCTCTCTTTTTTCCCCATCTCTCTCCTCCACTAGACAGCAAGTAATCCAATATAAATTAAATATGTGAAATTCTTCTAAACATCTCTCTACATTTATCATGTTGCACAAGAAAAATATGATTTTTTTACAGATTTTTTCCCTCTGAAGTCACATCCTTCAAGTATATTTCTTCCAATAGGATCACTAGTCACTGCATAAGATCAGTTCTCTAATTCTTACTGTATCCAAAAGGGATTTGGTAGGATCTTAGGCTGTCTAACGATTTTTTGTTTTAACTATGATTTGAGACTATTACTTTGATATGTCCTGCCTAAAATTAAAAAAAAAATGACACAAAACCCTAACTAATAGTGTTGTCTTTAGTGATGATGATGATGATGATGATGACGAATGATACATGTTGTTTCTCCATTTGAATATGAGCTTCTTGAGGACAAAGACTGTGATTTTCACTTTTTTTTTTCATGTTTCCAGTGATTACCTTGCATGGTGCCTCGTTTTCAGTAACTATTTTTAATAAATTCTTGTTTGCTGATTGACTGTTGATCAAAATTTCCAGTAACTTCTTTTACCATTCTCAGCCACATCTAAATTAAATTCTTGAGTACCTGACTAATGTAGTCCTAAATTACTACGTAAGTGAAATGTACTTCTTTATGGCAAGTGCCACCTTTGTTCATCAAATAAGGAAAAAAAAAACATAGACAGCTCTAATCTTATGCCATAACTTACTGTTTTTATCAGGTACCTCATCCTGTCCCTAACTTCTCTTATCTTCCTACATGGCATAGAAGGTGACATGATGTCTTTTTAGTCATTCAAATCTAATAACTTTTAATCTGAAGGTTAAGTAGTGAGATATAAACTAAGAGATGATAATATCAATTTTATGTTCACTGAAGGGCACAATATACCTCTTTCTAGTAGAGGGAAAATTGTGCGGAAAATGTCTTTTGCTTTTCAATAGAAAAGAGTGCCAGTTGGAGCCAAAGAAAAACGGTTTGGGGAAAATTAAATAAAAATAAGCCATTCCGCCTATATAGTGTAACAGTGGATTTTTCATTATGGCAATTACTAGGCATTAATTTTTTTTCAATGTAATATTGGGGGAAGGTTTCTGTTTTTATAGCATTCTGTATTGACTACAGTGGTCCTCGTTACTAACTCAACCAACCTTTTCCAAGGTTAAAGACTGAGAGGGAATGACATAATGCTCATCCTTCCCTTGCCTATTTTGGGTATTAATGCTTATGATAAATAACATGGTGATAATGTTGCTTACCTTATTCCATACTGTTTCTGTTGGCCGAATTCCGTGCAGCAGGAATTTTGTATGCACAAGATATGGAGTGATTCTGCTCTTGTGAGGATGAATCTCTATTGTAATTTTTGTGTATTATCATTTATCAGACTGGGGCTTAATTTTCCCCAAAAAATTCCAATAGTGGATAGGAAGTCATACTCAGATCCAAAAAGACTGATGTTCAAATAGCATTTCTCAATATACTGGTTGAGTATAATTCTCAACTTAGGCATGTGCCCAATACTATAAATTACAGAATAATCACAGATCTGTATTGTGGAGAATATTTCCTCAATGGAAATTTCTTACAGCAATGAAATCATGCAGCTGGACAAAAATAAACCCCCAAATTGAAACAAAATATAGAATTGAGTATATGAAGTAAATAGGCACAATTTTAAAATGAGGGAGTAGGGAAGTACATCACGTAGAGCATGTAGCTTAACTTGTGCATACTGTTCAAGGTCAATGACTCCAAATGAGTAAGATGAGAAAGGGATATTATGGTAAAGTCAAAATTTGATTCCGATAAAGTAGGAAAGCTGAGCTATTTTAAAAACCCAAATTTACTGAGAAACCCCTATTTTTATTAAAGCTTTTGTTGCAGCTCATACATAAGCATTTAATTGGTTATATTTTTACCTATAAAATATGGAGGGTATGGCATTCAATATCTAGTAAAGCTCATTGAAAAATAGAGTTATAGAACTCTATTTTGAGGACACAATAAGTGGCCAATGGCTCAATTCTATTTCCTCTTTTCCTTTTCATGAGTATACTAATAACTGATCATGCTTTTGGCTCTTCTGAGAGGCCCCTAGCTGGGCTTGGTAACTTGTACTGTTCTAAACTCTGAAACCTTCCTAGTCTCTTAAAAATATATGCATGCTTCCACCTACACACATACACACACACATACACACACACACACACACACATGCACACACACCTGAATTGTCAGTTGTTATGTATGTAAAAAAAAAGCTTCCCTGTTAATTTAAAAAAAGTTTTTTTGGACAAAATGTGTATTCCTTGATGACTTCATTAATTCATTTCAGAAATATTTATTGTTTTCAAAATATTGTGCACAGAGTAGGATACAAAGATTAAGAAATAGGTCCCTACCTTTAAGTAACATGTCATCTAATTACTTTTTAAAAAACACACATATTCATATATGTATGTATGTGCATTGTCCTAATTGTCTTAGTTCAGTTTTATATTTATTTACTATTAAAATAGGCATTTTATATTTATTCTCTGTATATGTGTACATGTACATGCGCATGTGTATATACATGCACATATATACATATGATACATATACATATATAGTATATGTACATAAACAGACTATGTGTATGTGTGTATGCATGTATAGATATGTAGTTGTTGTCTCCATTAGAACATAAGCTCAATGCAACTCAGGGACAATTTCATTTATTGTACTTAGCGTCTCTAGTGACCTACATGTAATAGATGTTTAATGGATACTTGTTGACTGATTGATTTGTGGGGCTAGAAGAAAACTGAGAGACTATGTAGCCCATTTTACACTTGAGTAAACTGAGCACTGAAGAGTTTAAGTGAGTTCCAGAAGCTCCTAATGGGAGCTAATGGGAGGAGCAAGGCTTGACTCCATACCTCTAACTCCAAAGCCTCTTTCCCATTGCCTCTCAAAGCAGCCACCTATAAGTCTGGCACAAAGTATGATGAGGTTGAGAAAGCAGAGCCATCATTTCTACTAAGGGGATTCAGGAAAATGGCGCAATTATGTTGGACTTTGTTGAATGAATCAGGATTCAATTGATAGAAGATGTGACTAAAGACAGAGTCCACCCTAGTGGACAGAGACTGGACTTGGTCTTAGCTAGCTCTTGCTTTAAATTCCACTTCTTATTTGTAAGGCCTGGGCAAATCACAACCTTTCTGAGCCTTGGTTTTTTCATCAAAAGAATGGGGACAGTACTCTTTGTGGTATCTAATTCAAAGGGTTGATGTGAAGGTCAGATGAGATAACGTCTGTCCAGCCCTCCAAAGGTCTTCTAACACTATGGCAATGTCAATTGTTATTAGGGGAATTTAAGGTAGAGTGCATGGAGAGCTGAGGTCCAGGACATTGTCTGTCTGGGGAGGAGTAGACAGAATCTATCTGAGACTAAGGGGAGGCCTTAGAGCTGGAAAGGTAGATTGGGACCAGATTTCAAAGGACCCTGAATCTCAAAACAGTTGGGTCATATGGCATAGCAATAACAGATTGTCACTCATATTTTACTGGGGCAGCAGTCGAGATGCTTAGTGTCACTTGTCTGGGACACAGATTGTGGTTCTTGGCTTGTGTGCAGTCTCTGACCTGAAATGCAGAATTTCATCCACTGCAGCATGTTGCCTGGTTCTGCCATCCACCACTTTGGAAAATACCGTGTGCTCTTTTCGTGGCATTAGCCACCTCAGGTTAAGATAAATTTATTGAGCACTTACTATGTGTAAGGACTATAGATATTATACCAAACTGGAGAAGTCACGGTGCGGTGAAAAGCATTTTAGACAAATGGCCAAAGGAGCTAGCTAGAATTTTGACTCTGCCACTTTATTCTTGTGTGACTGTGGGCAAATCATTTTAACATCTCTGAGCCTCAGGTTTATCTTATGAAAAATTAGAGTGTGACTTAAGATCTCTTTCTGCTTTAGCTATGATACTTTGATAGGACAGAATTTGTCATTTGCCCCTCTCTTTAAGAAGTTTACAAAATGGGGCTGTATGTTTTGCCTTTGATCAGTCAATTTATTTGTGTACATGCTTTAGTTCTTTTTTAGATGCTAAGCTCCCTGAGGATAGAGGCTGAGTGTTTTACTGTCTAGGAACCCCACATGGAAAGTTAATGCTTTGCTTTGATGGGAAACATGGTAGTATAATTGCATGGAGAAGGAGCCTTATCTTTTTTAACTTTCCAAAAAAGATAAGGCTCCTTCTCCATGCAATTAGACTACCATGTTTCCCATCAAAGCAAAGCATTAACTTTATATCTTTTTGGGGGGGAAGGGGAAGGAAGAGGGCTTATTGTTATTACCTCAATAGAAGGACCAATTGCATGTACCTTAGAGAGGTGGGCAATAAAAAAACTGAAAACATTTGGAACTGGAAAGAATCTTGGAAATGATCTCGGTTAACAAATATGTATTGATCTCTTACCATGAGCAAGACTTGTAAAGGATCCAAATAAGTTTCAGACCTATTTTCTGTGCAGTCATATGTACATTCAAAAAAGAGGAAATGTGGGGGCAGCTAAGTAGAGCAGTGGATAGAGCACCAGCCTTGAATTCGGGAGGACCCGAGTTCAAATCTGGTCTCAGACACTTAACACTTCCTAGCTGTGTGACTCTGGGCAAGTCACTTAGCCCCAGCCTCAGGGAATTAAAAAAAAAAAAAAAAGGAAATGAGGTATTTCTTCCTTTTTTTCCAGTTCTATCATTCAGTGAGCTTTTATTTAGCAGCTACTGTGTACAGATATTTGTGCTAAGGCTAGCAAAAACAAACAAACAAACAAACAAACAAACAAATACTTCCTACATTCTACCCTCAATGTTCACAAGTGAATTATATTCATCTTAAAACATCATGGCATAGTTTCATTTTTCTACTCTGAAATCTCTTTGTCATTCAAAGATTTGGACGTGTAATTAAGATTTGCAAGTACTTGCTTTTATACCTAGTAGAAACTAGAAATGCAAAATGCACAAGGAATTGAAACACATTTTGAGTAAGATCTGTCCTTGGCAAAGAATATGAACAGGTCATTGTGGAATTTGTGGAATTTTAGTCTGAATTTTGTAACCATCAACAAGCATAGATATTTAATTAAACAGAAAGTGTGAACAGTGATTATATGTAAAAAAAATAAAACATCAAATTATTTCCTGTTGTTTAAAAAATAAATAAATTTACTTTAGTCATAACAAAAAATCCTGTTGACAGAATTCTAAAACCCCTTCTGCTCTAACTCTTCTCTGTATTTTTTCAGATTTAAAAAATTCTGAACTTAGAATCTTTCAATAAAAAACAAAAATGTGTACATGTAAACAAGTGAAAATGACTGTACATAAAATTTTTATTTTATTTTTTTTTAATTTTTGCTGAGGCAATTGGGGTTAAGTGACTTGCCCAGGGTCACCCAGCTAAGAGATGTTAAGTGTCTGAGACCAGATTTGAACTCAAGTCCTCCTGACTTCAGGACTGGTACTCTATCCACTACATGCACAAAACTTTTAAACAAAGTTTTAAAAATTGATGTATTCACATTAAAATAACGGGAATAGATTACATTTTCCAACCCTCCTTCTGGAGTTTTTTTTAACTTTTTTTTTTTTTTTTTTTTTTTTGCCATTATTACTATTTTTACAATGGGTACATTGCTATCCTAATTCTGCTCTATTCAAACTGAATGCTTTTCCATAATCTTTCCTTATTTCTTTGTCTTATTCATATTTCCATTTTTTATGGTAAAATAATATTCCTTATCTTGATATACCACAATTTATCCAGCAATTTCCCAAACATTGCCCACATTGATAGTTTCTAGCTTTTTCCTGTTACATATTAAGGTGTTATGATGTTTTTGTACAGATGTCTCCCACTCCATTTTCCTGCATTTTTAATAATAACATCCTTAGGATATCAGTCTTGGTAGTCTTAGTGGGACAATAGGTCACAGGGACCAAACAATACCATTACCCAGGTCATCTCTTACCACATTGTTTTCCAAGAGGTTTTTTTTTTTTTACCTTTTCCCAGCTTCTTTAGTGCTATTAATATGTCTGATGTTCCATAGAAAGACTTTGAAGCACTCTATAAATGCTGGCTGTCATTATTATTAATATTCCATAGAAATGATGTTCTATAGAAAGACTTTAAAGCACTTTATAAAATGCTATTGTTATTATTATTATTTTTCCATAGCCTCACTGATATCAAGTTTTATCCTTTTTGATCTTGTCAGTTTAGAGGATTTAAGGTAATGTTCCACAAATATTTCATTCTATATATCTGATTATTTGAGAGTTTGATTAAATTTGGCAAGATTGATTGGCAATGTTTCTCTTTTGAGAGATATACCTGTGTCAGAGAATCCTAGTGTCTCAGAGCTGGATGATAGTTGAGGACATCTTGATGGATCTATACTGGAAGAAACATCTGCAATACAGATATTTGACATTATTCTTTAATCATTCATCCACTTAGTAGAATGGGCCTTAGTCTTAGAATTTTTTTTTAAAAACCAGTTCCTTAAAACATTTGGATATCAGGTTTTTATCAGCTGGATTCATTGCCCTCCACTGAAGGCCTTGTGTGTGGTTTGCCATTTTGTGGAAATGAACCTGAACTTTTGAAGGTTGTGGCAGCAGAATCTGGGCTTTAGCAGGTCTTACCATGATGGGAAGGGTTTGATTGTCCACCAAGGGATAGATCTCACAAGGTCCAGAACAGTTTTCCATGGGTTGATGGCAGAGCAGGTGGGTGGATATATATTGCTGAGGCAGTTAGGGTTAAGTGACTTGCCCAGGGTCACACAGCTAGTAAGTGTTAAGTGTCTGAGACCAGATTTGAGCTCAGGTCCTCCTGAATTCAGGGATGGTGCTCTATCCACTGCACTACACAGATGCCCCAAGTGGGTGGATATTTCAATCAAAAACATTATGATCAGCTTTGGTGATTGAAATATCACCACACTTGATAAGATCACAGATCATGGAAGTTAATTTGCCACATACCTGACTGGATCTCATGTTAAGCATGCTGAGCAAATAGCTGGTTTAGAACTATGAGGGGCCTTTAAGTTTTTGCATATGTTGTAGAGCATTCAGAAATCTATTGAAGCCTGTGGACCCCTTCTCTGAATAATATTTTTTAAATGCAGAAAATGAAATGTACAGGATTACAAAGGACAGCAATTAAATGAAAATGTATTCCCATCTGAGTTCATAGACTTTTGAAATTCATCCATGGATTCCCTGAGTGTGTGTGGACTCTAAAATAAAGTTAAAAGTTCCTTAGCTACATGTTTTATTCTTTGCTCTTTGTCCAGTTTCTCTTTTCATGTGGAGAATCAAATGGGCAGCAAGCGGGAGGAGAAAAGATGAAGTCAAAGTCATTGACCTTAAGGAAATTGGATTGCAGATGGAGAAACTAAAATTAAAGCTTTTAAAAAAAATTGAATGGAATTACCTAAGCGATGAAGAAAATAATAATATGTATATTTACATAATAGTTTATAACTGCACATTATGTATGTGTATGCATGTATGGTGTATATACACACACACAGAAATACAAAAATATACCACATATAATTGTTTCCAGTCATTTCAGTTGTGCTTAATTCTTCATAATCCCATTTGAGGTTTTCTTGGCAAAGATACTGCAGGGGTTTACCATTTCCTTCTCCAGCTCATTTTACAGATGAGGAAACTGAGGCAAACAGGGTTAAGTGACTTTATCAGGGTCATACAGCCAATATATGCCTGAGATCAGATTTGAACTCTGGAAGATGAGTTTTTTTGACTGCAGGTCCAAACTCTGCACCATTTTGCATAATTAATTCCCACATGAAGGTCTAAACCAGGGGTTCTCAAGCTATGGCCCTCAGGCCAGAAGCAGCCCACTGAGGACGTTTATTGGGCCCACCGGATTATGGCAAATGGGCTGAGGGGCGGAGACAGAGTGTGAGCTTTTGTTTTTACTATAGTCCGGCCCTCCAACAGTCTGAGGGACAGTGAACTGGCCCCCTATTTAAAAAGTTTGAGGACCACTGATCTAAACTATAAGCCATTTTAGGCTTTTGGAGTAGAGAAAGACCACCTTGTGATTTGTGTTAATCTTCTCCATCATGTTATAACTTGAACTAAACACTGGAGATTGGCCTATGTCCCATCTAATAAGGAATTTATGCTCATTAACATGCCTTGAGTTTTAATTACTTTACACACTCCTTGCCCTTTCTGCACTCCATTTTGATAGGAGGTGAGTACTGTGAAAGAGTAGAGGCAAGTTCTAAGTAAAGGCTCCCATAGATATTTTTTAGGCTGAATCCTAATCATCTGAATTTATTGGTCTTCAGGAAGCTGTGCAAAGCTTATCTGTCTGCACAAGCCATTGCCTGACTGGTATTTATAGATTAAACAGGGTAGAAGACACTTGATATTTGACCATTAACATTTGATAATTTTTGTAAACTTTTTAAAAGTTACCCCAACATAATACAAACTTATAAAAATGCCAAAGATAAATGATCTAATTTCAGAATAATTATTGCTTTTAAATATAGAATAACACCCTGTTATTGATTCAAATGAAAGTATGTTGTAAATTAGCATTCTTTCTTGAGAGCTACGAACTTTTGTAGGTGAGAGAACCTCTGAACTTTGTGCTAAGCAGACCACATCTGGAGCATATACATTTATTCCTGAGCAATTTTTGGAAGGACATTAATAAGTTGAACAATGAAAATGGTGAAAAGTCTTAAGTTTATGCCATGCAAAGATGGCTTTAAGGAATATTTCTGACACACAGTTGAGTTGGAATGGCTAAATCTTTTCCCATTCAGAGAACTTATGGAGCCATTCCAAAGTGGTGTGTGCTCCCATCACCTGATCTCTTCTCTTTTAAACCTCGGCTTATTGCATTAGAGAATGTTGTAGTGTAATCGTGTTCCATCTCCTTCACCACCACCCCCTCGCTTTTTATAAATGAGTAGACTATGACCCAGAGACATGAAGTGACTCTCTAGTGTTATATAAGGTAGCAAGACGTCCACCAACATTGGAACTGACCACAGTGACACCAAACTGAGTTTTAGAGAATCATAGGAATTGATGATTAAGAATAAAGCAGGAAAAACCTCATTGAGAGTAGGGGAAGGGGATCTACTCTTAATTTAAAGGTTGACCTCTAAATTGGGATTGCAAGGTTGTGGAACCAGTTCTTGTAGCCAATTAGTGGACTAATTTACCCTTTTAGAAAAGAAAACAAGAATCTTAATAAATACAGTATTTCTTCCCTATACCTACTAGCAGCATTACTGAAGGGCTGTACACACAAATGTTTTAAATTTAGAGGCAGAGTTAAGGTCACAGTTTGCCTCCAGAATCTGAATTGAATCAGGGTTTTATTTCAGATAAAATCTTTGGGGCTCATAACTTAAAAAACACAACTTTTACTGGCATTACGCAATTTGCCATGGGTCATTTAGTAAAACGTTTGTATATGTAAGCCCAAGTTCTTCTTTTAAAAAGAGGGTTTTGCAAAATCCAGGTGGCATTTCAGTTTATATTTAATTTTAATTGGGAATCAAATACAGGCAAGAAAAATCCATCATATTTTCTTTACTGAGTTGTCCATTAGGGGGAAAGGACACTGTGAGCCAAATTTCACTCTTTTTTTTTTAATTGGAGTCCATATTTTTCTGGGATTAAATTGTTGTATGTGCATTTTTTTCATATCTAAGTTTTTACACATGGCAGTGATTTTCATGTCTAAATGATTCTTACAGTCCCCCATGATATTTTCCATGGGATTAATACCTAGCACCAGGGAGGTTGAAAATTTAACTTATTCCCATAACCAATAATTTCTATAGGCTGCTGTCTGCTGAGATCTAATTGTTTCTTTATTGTTTGTTTATCATCCCAGAACTGCCATTTGGCTAGTATTCCATCTTTTGGTTTTTAGAAGACCTACTTTAAGACCTTTGGGGGATAGAGAATAGGTTAAAAACCACATTTGGAGCCAGGTTATTAGCAAGGCCTCCAATTTATGACTATAACTAGTTACAGGTGGATTTGTGATGCCCATAAAACAGTGGCACAAGATTACAACTGAAAAAGAGACTTGCTGCTGGTTCAGCTAGAAGTCTAGGGTGTTGGAGTCATTTAAATATGTTCATTTATAACCCAGCCCAGCAGACATAGCATCTTCTGAAGTTTTGGAGGGAGTTATGGTATTATGTGGCCATCAGAGGTCAGATGGAGTTCAGTTTTTGAAAGTCTTCAAGTTTTTAGAATTAGACATTTTACGTCCTTCCCTCTTTCCCTGCTTCCCATCTTGTAGATCGTTGGAAGCAAAGAACACACATCAATTGAAATTTATCTCACCAGTACAGTAACAGCAATATTGTGATGATGATGATCAAATGTGAAAGACTTAGCTACTCAGGTCAATACAGTGATCTAAGACAATTCCAAAGGCCCCATGTTGAAAAATGTTATTTATATCCAGAGAGAGAACTGATAAACTCAGGACAGATTGAAGTGTATATATATATATATATATATATATATATATATATATATATATAATTTTTTTTGTTTTTTTCTTTATGTTTCTTGCTTTTAATTTTTTTAATATGGCTAATATGGAAATATGGTATGCATGATTTCATGTGAATAATTGATATTACATTGCTTGCCTTCTTAATAAGTGGAAGAGGAATTGAAAGGAAGGAGAGAATTTGGAGCTCAATTTAAAAACAATGAATTTTAAAATAAATAAATAAATGAACCTTAGGGGAGAAAAAAAGAAATATGTAACCAGCAGTTAATAGGAATGATTTGCTTACTGTGTCCTTCTGAAGTAATCTGTGTTCCAATTGCATATAAAGACAGACTTTCTAATAATAACACATTTTTTAAAGGTGAGGATACCATAGCTCAAATTACAGTGTTTTTATTACCCTATTCTGTGGGACTTTCCCTTGCAATTGAATGATGACCAAGATGCTTTTTGAATAGAAGGCAGCATTGTATAATGGAAAGAGAACTCGATTGGGAGTCATTTTTATTAGTTTGAAATTGGTAAGAGTTATCTACTTTTGCAGATGTATTGCAGTAGTTGAATTATCTACTCAAACTCTACTATGTGATTAAAAAAAAATCAGAGCTGGAATTTCATTGAAATAGGAGTTTCAGGTGAGAAGCTCCCGCTACCAATACTGAGCATTATCTGCTCCTTCTGCATGCACATATCAGATGACTTGTTCAAGATCACACAGCCAGGATGTGGTAGAAGTAGAATTACCTCTGGTTCTTATTGACTCCAAGGCCGATTGGCCATCTGTCATTCATACAATGTTGCCTCTCATCTAGATAAGAAAAACTAAGAAAAGAAATTGTGTCGTTTTTAGATCTTTTATATTTTCCATTAATATTTTAACATATGTAAGTAGGTTTTTACTTTTAAGCAACAGCACCCCATAGACTGGAGTTTCTCCTTTCTGTATAAAAGTGGGCTCTTTGCTTCCCATCTTTTACTATGAATGCTTTAACAGGAAAGTCAAATGTGGTGGTATCCAGGCAAAAATGAAATTCGGTTTACTTTTGCCTCCCTCTAAAAAGCATGTTTGAAATGGGAGCTCTTTGTCTTAATCCAGAAACAAAAGGAGGCCAACAGTGCTTCTAACAGAGTTTACAAGTGTCCTAGAAACAATAAACTCAACATATTGGTCCTAAGATGGACCGTGTTTAAGAAATTGTATACTGCTCCTTCTCAGTTTCCTGCCTCCCTAATTAGTCCTGGCAATGGAATTGTTAGCTTTTAAGATACGGTAAATATGGGTCTATTAATATTACTGAACATAATACTCAACGAGCTACAAGAAATGCTGGTAGCGGGAGATATTTTATGGACAACTTAAAAGCAGGCCATTTTCTGTTTGACAGGTTCCCCTTTATTGCTATTGTGTTTAGATACACAGAACTGGAAGATTTAAACTGTAAACTTGCTCCAGGTGCCTGGAACAGCTGTCAGTGACTGACAGGACTGGGGAATACCTTCTTTGTTTTTTTAGTATTAGGTGACATGTTTGAACCCTTTTCCCAACCAAAAGAAAGCATTTTAAGTAAAATATTTCTAGTGCCTTGTATTTCTTGAGAAAATTATTCCCCCTACTCCCCCTGACTAGTGACTTAGTTCTTTTGAAGTTGCCACACTTACTTCCATTGTTTTAATATGTGCAAAGAGTGGTTTATTATGCTTTCAGAGCATTTGGGTGTGTTGACAGTGCTCTCTGAGTTGTATTTCATGGTATTTTTTTTAATGTTTCTGTGGACCACCTGGTTTTCCCTTAGTTGAACGCCACCCCATTCAACAAAGACGAATCACTTAACACAATAAATAAATTACTTGCTAAAGATGTATCATCAGACTTACGTTGGAAATGTTAAAGATTCATAACCTACAAGTCAAAATATGTACTTTTCCTCAAGAAGAAGAAAGCTTGTATTGTACTCTTGTTTGGGAAATAGCTTGGGAAATAGGAGGGCCACTGGCTTTAGCAGCCCAATAGTGTTAGCTTGCCAGATTTGTGGATCAGAGTGGGAACCTGAATATCCAAGTGCTGTGAGAGACTTTTATTCAGTCTTTATCTCTCCCTTACCTTTATTTTATTTTATTTTATTTACCTTTATTTTTTTTTTGCAATGCAGTTGAGGTTAAGTGACTTGCCCAGGGTCGCACAGCTACTACTGGTCAAGTGTCTAAGCCTAGACTTAGATTCTCCTGACTCTGGGCTGGTGCTCTATGCACTGCGCCACCTAGCTGCCCCTCTCTGTTACTTAAAAAAAAATAAACTGAGCTAGGGTTGAAGGACTGTCTTGGACAGAATAGCCTTCTCGGGGCCATGCTTAACAGGGAAAGGGGATCTCAGAGAGATAGTTGAATAAAAAAGTTGCCTTCTTGATTGTATCTGCATTCTCATCACACTGAAAGAGATACAGAGGGAGATTCAGCAAAGGAAATCAAGGTATAGCCTTTTTAAAAGAACATCTCAACAATTTAAAGTAGATTGGATGACTCTAGAAAGCTCAACTTTTTAAACCTATCCCTTTTGACCTTGAGAATCTAAAGCAAGCTGTCTTGTCATCTCTAAACTGTCTCAGTAGACAAATCATTTTGCAGCTCCTTTCAAAAGCTGCTTAACTGCTCTGGTTTAGGCTAGATGACTATTTCTCAGGATTCTGCAGAGTCCTCCCCTACGTATTTCCCTTCTCTGCTTTCTTTTTCCCATCCAAAGCATGCTTGAGATGATCTTCCAATTCCTAGCCTTGATTGTAATTTAGTTCCATTTTTTTTTCTTCCTGCAATTCCTTCCATAGTGTTTAGGGATGGGGGATGGGCTTCACTTTTTTCCCCTGTTGCCCCCACCACAGTTTAAGCTCCCATCTCTAAGATGGTCTTCCTGTTTTCTAGTCTGTTCCCTTTCTATCTCTAGTCTATCAACCACACTGCAACATATAATCTAAATGCATCAGCCTGATTATGGCCTTCCTCACCAATCGTAAGGGGCTCCCCATTTTTATGGACTAAAGTATAAATTTCCAATCCTTTAAGGCATACTACAACCTGACTACAACCTTCCTTTCCAGGCTCATCTCTTGCTATTACCCTGCACAGATGCTGTTTTAAAATTCTACTACTCTATACCATCCCTCCCCCAAAGCAGTCTCATCATTCCTAACTCCAGGGTCTATTTGTTGACATCCTTTCCTGTTAAAGGCTTTTTTGATAGAGGTCAAAATTTAAGTGACGACGCCTCCTCCGTGAAGCCTTTCCTGAATGTGTGCTTCCCTTCCTTTCACTGTACTTCTTAGAGCAATTTGTATAGTCCTATCCTTTGCTTAGGATTATAGGTCTTTGATTAACAACTAGAGAGGATCCTTGAGACCATCCAGTCCAAAGCAGGGAGAGTAGAATTTTTATCCCATTGAGGTTTCAATGTGTCATGGATTGGCAAAAGAAATTAAATTGAATTTTGGGGGCTGCATGTAACACATGAAAACCAGAAGATAACAGAAAAAGTATAGAAAATCAGAACTGCAATAAAATCTCTGTATAGTATTATATCATATCTGTAAAGGGCTAGAACTGAGCAATGCACTTGGATGATGAAGCACGTGAGACTAATTGCCAATTGGACGGTTCCTTATTAACTTGTTTGAAGGTTGACCCTCCCCAGCTGTTCTGTGCTGACTTGATTGGTGGGACAAAGAGAGGGAAGTGACTTGTGTGGGAGGAGTAAGAGAAACTTGGGTGGTGGAACTCACACTCACTTGCACTCGTGACCTGGTGTTGGAGGCGACGGTAAAGATCTAGAATAAAGACGTTTAGTGATCCTGACTCCTGCTGATTTCTGGAAAGATAGAGTTCCAGCAATATCAACATATGTTATCATTTAATACTTCTTTGGTATGAAGGGAGGATCAAAAAATTTTTATGCGGATTCTCCAGATCACACGAGTACCATACCCCTAATTCCCACGATGTGGATCACTATACTTGATTATGAGCACCATTAGTTTATGAGCTCCTCAAGGGCAGGAACTATCTTTCACTTTTCTTTATATCCCAGTACCTGCCACATAAAGACACTCAAGAATTGATTATCAATTGGCTGATTGGCTTGGGTGGTTAGGGTATTTATTTCAATATCTGAAGAGATGCTTTGTAGAAGAAGGATTTGATTTGTTCTTTTTGGTTTCATACAGAACCAGGAACAAGGGATAAAAATGACAAAGAAGCTCATTTAGTTTTTTATCAACAAACTCTTTCAAAAGATAACTGCCTCAAAGTGAGGTGGATGGCTTTAGTTGGTAGTAGGATTACTTTCTTTGGAGGTTATTTAAAAATGCTGGGTAAACATTCATCAGGCATATTACAGTAGGGATTTTTTTCTAGGTTGGCTTGGAATGGGGTGCCTTTCTGTACTAGATTCTGTGATTCTAAGAACCTTGGGTTCACAGAAGTTTTGACACATAGGTAAAGGTGGCAAGTAAGATTTGAATCCATTCTCTCGAACCAATCCTCTTTTGTCTCTGGCATACTACTTCTGTCATTCTTCCTTATCCTGCAATTATATTATAATTTCCTTAAGAGTCTTTTTATTTTAATAATCAATTTTAAGGGGATGAGAATTATTTTTGATTTTCTTCAGTAGGATTTGGTATTTCCCAAATCATTAAGAAAAGGGCTGATCGTGGGCAAAGGAAATAGTGTGATTATCTCTTCCCATCTAGCAGGGGATGAAGTTCTTACCCAGATCAGAATACATAGTGTCAAACTGTGAGAAAAATGAAATCCCCATGGGATCCGTCACAGGGGTGGAAGGTGATAAAAAAAAATGTATTACTGTTTCTTCTCCGAAACCCTGGCTATGACCCTTTGCATGACTCTTGAATCATAAATCCAAAATTGGCCACCTCTGAGGAATGCTTCAAGTCTACTAGCAGAGTCAAACTCCCTAAAGATAGATTGGCTTTCGCTTAGTCATGTTATCTTTCCCCCTTTGTTTTATCCATGCCCCACCCCCTTCTCCCATCCCCTGGTTTATTTCCCAATTCCTATTCTTGCAGCATCATTCATTGTGGTTATCCTGGTATCTCAAATCCCACATTTTTTTCATTGCTATTGAGAAAGATAGAGACACTTCCCAGAATCCTGCAGCAGTCCCTTGAGAACTGGATTCATGCTGTCATCCTCACATCCTCAGCTGTCAGACTTAGTGAAGGTTAGCCATCTAATTCTTTCCTAGACACAGTGAACTGGGTTACTGGTAGTGGGCACAATCCCCACCATCACTCAGTTTGCAATTGACTCTTGCTTCCTTCTCGATCATATGTGACTGTCTCTCTCATCTGCTTTAATTTGGGCCATCAAGGATTCAATAAATGGATATACAGTATTAGTTCCTTGAGTACAAGATTCTTTTTGTTTCTCTTTTGTAATCCCAGTGCCAACCTACAGTTATTTATTCCACTTAGAAGGGACTCAATATATGGACAATTCTGTGCTAGATTTTATGGATTGGAAAGATGAAATCCAAAAAACTCCCTGTATTCAAGTACTTTATAATCTAGTTGATGAGCTACTCATCAGTCATTCAACCAACATTACTTAGACTCCTGTTATGCATTCAAGGAAAAACTAAAATAATCCTCAGGGAGCTTGTAGTCTACTGAGCAGATACTTGGAGTAATCAATAAGCAGATGTTGTTGATGTACCAGGTATTGTGCTAAGACAGTGGATGGAGATAAAAAGCAAAAAAAAAGAGAGAGAGAGAGGAGAGAGAGAGAGAGAGAGAGAGAGAGAGAGAGAGAGAGAGAGAGAGAGAGAGAGAGAGAGAGAGAGAGAGAGAGAGAGAGAGAGAGAAGGGAGAGAGGGGAGAGAGAGAGAGAGAGGAGAGAGAAGAGAGAATTAAAAAGAACATTCCATACCCTTGGAGAACTTACATTTTATGGAAAGATATCCATAAAACTCAGAAAGGATTTTGATAGCTTAGAAGTGAAATATGGTTGAAGGAACAGTTCTAGACATGGCACTCTTGGCTGCCATGAGAAAAGGCCATCATCTGCTTCTTGAGGTAGTTTCAATAACTGCAGTCAGTACCTAAAAATATCATGCTCAGGAATTGAAGCGACCATGTTTACAATTATCTCCTCTTTTGTTGCCAAATGTAGTAAGGAACACTTAATACCTACGACTTCATACTTAGTTCTTAGGATGGCCTATTTAGTCTTTCTTCAATCCTGGCCAATCTATATTCTGCCCTCATTATTAGATTGAAATCACCTCTTCAGAGGCAACAACTTCCTAATGTCTCCTTTCCTTTGTTCTATACAACTTGAGTCACTTGATTTTTACTTTGTTAGAACTCTTTTTCCCTGAAACTAAATCTATTTCTTTAACTCTTGTTCCCTGTATTGTTCTTCATTGGCTTTTCTTCCATTTCATATCCCACCTCCCAAGTGCAGGCATTTCCCCAAGGATCTCTGCCTTTTTCTTTTCTCTATGTTCTTTCTCTTGGCCATTTAATTTATTCTCATTTCTTCACCTCTATGTAGGTGACTCTCAAATTTATATCTCTAATTCCAATATCTCTGTAATTAAATACATGGTTGTAGCAACTTCTGTGATTGCTCAAAATGGACTATGTCCCAAACCAGAGTCATTTATCTCTTCCCCAAAATTTGCTCCCTCATTCCTTGTATTTGTTAACCACAATTTTCCTTCTAACCTAGGATTGAAATATTGAAGTTATCTTTTATTTTCTTCTTCTCCTTATTTTCAGTTTGTTGTCTAATTCCCAAGTCCTGTTAAAGCTCCCTTGCCCTGCTTTCAGACCTTCGGTCACCAGTCTAATTCAGGTCCTTATTACATCTTGTATGGATTATTGAAATAACTTCTGATCTTATCACCTTGTTTCTCTTCTTTCTCCAGTATTTTCTTTTTATATTAAATCTCCTTATTAGGTTAATTTTAACCTAAAGGCTAACTAATAATGTCCTTAACATCAAGGAAATTTGGCCCCTGAACCATTACAAAGAAAAAAGTCATTTAGGGCACATCTCAGGAAAACGTTCTGAACATATGATATAGTAGGAAAGAAAGTGGATTTGCAGTCAGAGAACCTTATCAGGACTCAGATCTTTACAATTGGTATGATCTCTTTGAGCCTCTGTTTCCTCATCTATATCATGAGAATTATGAGCCAGATCATATTGAAGCACTTTCTGTCTTTAAATCTTGTGTTGCTGAACATTTGGTCTTTTGGTTGTTCTTCTCTTCCCAGAAATACTGGAATTAGGACTAAGAGATTTGGATTCAAATTTGGACTTGGTCATCATTTGACTAGATAGTTGGATGAATGTCTTCCTTTTCTTTTTTGATGAGGAAGACAAATTATATGAGCTCTGATCTTTTTTAATCTGTTATTCCACAACTACTTGCTTCAGTCCCTGTGGAAGTAAGTGGACATCAGGGTGCATCTGCAATAGGTGGGGACTGAGTTAGTTTTGCAGGATGGACATCCTTCTGCTTAAATCACCAAGTATAGAGCCTTAGCATAATAGTGCCTCCAAGTAGGAGCCATCCTATGTTTTTGTTGTTTTTAATCCATGAAGCCAAAATAAAAATGCTTGAAAGGACAGGGATTAGCACAGAAGTACACCAGTCACATCCATGGCTTCACCTGAACACAGGGTGAGAGGTACTCTCTTTTCCTGAGAGAGAACATTTCCTTTTGCATGATTCCGGTTGGAATGAGCTTAAGGCATGTGTACTCCAGGAATGCCGGACTTGGGCCTTTGGTGTTTCTATTTATTGATTTGACTTCTTGTAACACTGAATAAAATAATAACCAACAGGGAGTTAAGGAGCTATGCATAGATTTTGTAGAATTGTACCTTGCTTTTTTTTTTTAAACTTTGTTTTCCCATAGTGTACCACATCAGCAACTTCATGTTTTAAAAAACACTGCGTGTGAATTTTTTCTTCTAAAGCAAACACAAGAATAAATTGGGATTTCATAAAAACAAAAGCAAGGCTGCCCATGATTAAGTAGAAGGTTCACATGGAGATCTGCTAGGGTGGGTGACAGGGAGGCACAGTTACTCATGAGAAGAATATTTGCTGTTGGCCTTAGTATAATAATGTTAATGAGATTATTAGGTGGGGGAGATTTTCAATAAATAATTGATAAGTATTAGAAAGTGCCTTTTCTCCAAATAAACTTCAGAATAATTAATATTCATAGACTCTGTTTGTCAACAGAAGGATGCAAATGAAGAATGGATCCAATTATCATATAATGAGTCTGAAGGACATCTCTAAGATAAGGGTTAAACAACTGGCAGAAAGCAAAATTTATGGACCCGTTCAAACCCTAAGGCTTATTTGTTTCTATGAAAACTTTTGTCTCCTCTGTAGACACACACGGTAAAATATGTGCCTCACACTGTAGGAAACATTTAAAGTCAGATTTCTAATACGATGTTGGTTGCAAAGTATGAAGGACAGAGGAGGTAAGAGAGAAGGCAAGTTGCTAATGCAAAAGCAGTGTACTGAGAGTCACTTTTATTTCTTATTTATAATCTACATGCACACTCTGGATAATAGATGACAACGCTCATTCAGTACTTTAGCTTCAAAGCCGAGAGAAGGCATGGATGACAGAGCTGGGAGCTGGAATAGAAAGGTACTCACAACAAGAGGAAAAATGCCTGTTTACTGGATTGCATTTGTTAGCACGCTGTCTTCAGATATTGTTCCCCCAGGAATAGTGAGAATATGTGCTGCACGAACAATGATTTAACATCTGAAAATGGTACTTAAAGAGTTTTCTGTCTGGTAGTAACGTGATGAAGGCTTATGAAGGGAACCTGGGGACCTCATTTTTTCTATTTATCTATATGTCTCTCTGGTTTTAGTCAAAGGTAATTGCATATTTAACCCCTCAAATAGATTTAACCCTCTCGGCAGCACCAACTTTTTTTTTTTTTTAATAATAATTATGCTCTTCTTATTCCAAAACAGTAAGGATTTGGGAGCTATGTATACATACATACATACATACATATATATATATATATATATATATATATATATAATATATTTGTGTATACATGTAAATATACACATATTACATATATATAATATGTGTATATTTACATGTATACACAAATATGCATATGTGCATATATGTACATAAACATTTGCTTATGTGTGTATGTATAGGTATGGGAAATAAAGGGTAACAGCCTTCATGGAGTGTTTTTGCAAACTGTATTTAATGATATTTGATACAACTAGAAACCTGATGGGGGAGGGAGGAAATGGCAGGGGAGACAGAGAGAGAGGCACAGACAGAGACAAAGAGAGAAAAAGGGAGAAGGAGAAGAAGGAGAAGAAAGAAGAAAAAGAAGGAAGGAGAAGGGGAAGGAGGAGGAGGAAGAAGAGGAAAAAAAAGGAGGAGAAGAAGAAAAAGAAAGAAGAAGAAAGAAAAAGGAGGGAGAGAAAAAGAGGGCAAGGGAAGAGTAATACTAGTAGTAATGGGGAGGAAGTTGTAAATGGTGCTTTAAATCAGCAATATCAATTTGTTGTTTACTTCAGCAATATGTTTTTCTCAATTAGCACTTATTCTGGGGGGCCTGCTTAATAGCTTATGTGAAACAAATATTAACACAAATCGTGTAATTATACCCAAATCCTGAACTCCTCAAAGATGAAAAGTCATTTTTAGCTAAGAATACATGAACCATAAAACATCCTACAGTCAAAGTAAATGTGCTCCGAGGAAAGCCGTAAGACTGGAGCTGAGCTTCTTTCACAGTTTATTTCCATGGTATTTAAATTACGATACCAGTGGGTATTTTTAATTAGTGCCTCTTTAAAGTGTGCACTTGTCTACATAAGCCATTTTGGCAAATTTGACTCATTCATACAGTAGTTGCTGTGAAAGAGGCCAGCACAGCCTGCAGGAATTAAAATTAAAAGTTTCTGCAAGCTGTTGTCGACATGACCATATCTCATTAACTTTAAAAATGGAGATTATTTGCCTGAAAGCTTGATTTGACTAACAGTAATCAAATATTAGGCTCAATAGAGAAAGGAGGAAAAAAAACCCCAGTTCCACTGTTGTGATGTATAGTGTGTTAAGTGCCTCGTGGTACACTTTAAATAGCTGTATAAGATTTCTGTTTTGACAAACGTAACAGGAAAGAAGAAACAGAGACATATGGTTTACAAAGTAATATTAGGATAGTTTTATTTTAGAGGAAGACTGAGTATTTACCAAGTTTGCCAAAGATAAATATGATTCTGCTGATTACTGATACTTCTCTCATTAAGTAGGAAGAATTAATTATCTAGAGCAGCTTCCCCTGGATTATAGAAGTTTAAGTACTAGAAATGGGTTCTATCTCATGATTATCTTTTCCTTTTTCAACTGTTAAATTGGCATGAACCTCACATTTGTACACTGGATTCATCCCATTGTTTTAACTAAAAATGATGAAGCAGGTTGTAAAATTGTGCATAAAATTAACCAAAATAGAAAAGTGTTTCTCTTTCTTATCATGGAGTCTTTCAATAGCTTTTCACTTCATTTAGGTATCAGGACCAAAAATCTCTTTTTTGTCAGTAATTAAGAACTCTTATGATGACAGCCTGAAGTTGTTACTGTAATGTTTGAGGGAGGTGTCGCTTTGTAGTTTTGTGTGTGTGTTTTCACACTGACAAAGGGATGTTTGTCTTGCCTAAGTAAACCACGGTGCATTTTTTTTTCTCAAAAGCAGAAAAAAAGGTAGAGTTAAACAAAAGACAGAAGATAAAGTCTTCCGCCTTTTTATGTCTTTGAACTGAGAGCATGTGCTGCATTTTACTAAAGGAACATAAGCCTTGAACGTAAGTAACTGGTTTTTGCATTAGGCACTCCCTGGAGGTAGCAGAAAAAATATCATGGCCCTGCATGAAATGCGAATGTGAAATCTACCAGAAAGAAATATTTATGACCATTTTATGCTTGATTAGACTTGGATGACATCTGTTAGAAGACAGGGACTGGACAAAGAGAGAGACGCTTGGGGGCAAATGTTAACAGAGTTGTTTAGATGATGCTGGGGCACAGGCGTCCATTTACTGCCAGGCAAAACACAGGACTTGTGTGAGGGAGAAGGCAGCTGGCAAGATTTCTCTGGGATGGTGGAGCCCCTGGAAACCAAGTGGCCGAAAGAGTCCAACGCAGCTGCTGATGCTACTTGCTGCACTGTCGTGATTTAGGATCACTAATCACAGCAGAACACAGATATGGAACTTTCAAAGAGCAGACATTCATGAAGTTGTGTGACTGCAATCAAAATGGGATCATCCCCTCACTTGCCAAAGTTACTTTCTCACTTCCCTGTCCTGCAGAATTCCCAGCAAATAGGGTGGTAGGGAGGGGGATGGGGGAGGAGAAGGGAAGTTCGTTCTGTCTCCAATTAGGTGAAAATTCATTATTCCAAATGACAGAACTGCTTCTTTCACTTCCATCTCCCACTCTCCCTGATTTTGCCTTTTCAGGGTGCATTATGACCTGGGACTAGCCCAAAACTGAATCTTTTTAAACAGTGCAAATGTTTGACTTTAGGGGGAAAAAAAAAGTTTTCCAACAATGGCAAATGTTTTATCAGTTGTTCAACCCTTGAGTGTTAAAGTGAGTAAGTGCTATTTGTCTAAAGAAAGAGCTCTGCCACGAGCAGAGGTATGAGCTCTTAGTTCACTCTGGTTCCTTTCCCAGCTTCTTTTCCTGTAAATTTTCCCCGTCTGGAATGCTGATGGGAAATGTTATTTTGTTTTTGTTTGCAGCAGCTCTGTTGTTTTGATTTTGTCTGAGTGGTATGGAAAACAGGACGTCATTTGGAGTGGGTGTTTTGTCTGTTGGCCATTTGGCGATTCCACATATATTTCTCATACTTATTACATGATGACAAGGGAACCCAAATGCCAGTGTTCCAGTTGCAATTTTCATCCCAGTTTAATAATAGTGAAAAGAAAACAAAGTTAATAGATTTAGCAGTTTTGATACTGCTCTCATAGTGATGGGCAACTTCGGATTCCTTCTCCTCCTCCTCCTCCTCCTCCTCCTCCTCCTCCTCCTCCTCCTCCTCTCCGGCATGGGTTAAGGAGCTCTTTAGGCGAAGGTCAGATTAAAGTGTATATCAATTTCTATAATAAAGTGCATGGGGATAGCATTACACATTTTGCATACAGTTGTGAAATGTTGTAATTTAAGTAGGAAAATCCATAAAAGGATAATAAACAATTTTTAACATCATTGGCAGGATTAGCTTATGGTATTTTCCTCTGCTTTTTATTTAGTGCATAACATAAGTTCTGCCAATAAGTGCAGCATTTTAATTAAAAAATGATTCGAAATAAATTTCTGCCTTAAAACCAGAACACAATGCCCAGAGGATAACTTGAGGCTTTTAGCTGCTTCAGTTTAGATATAGCATATCCTAAATCATGCTCAGGATTTTCAATGTTGGGGGAGTATATTGAAAGAATATAGGAGCTGGCTTTCAGAGTAAGTAATTTTTGGTGTAGTACAAAAATATAAAATGGAAAGTATGATTAATTTTTCAATTTCTCTCTGCAGATATCTAATAATTGTACTCATGGACTGCCAAAGGCTCCCATTAAAGATTTAAAATTCAAAAGAAAGGTAGAATCAAAAAAGATGGTATTTTGGATTAAATAATGTAAAATAACTCTAGGGCAGTGGTGAAGTGGAAAAGGTATCAGCACAGTAAGAGCTTTTCTAAGACATTCCTTGAGACCCACTTAAAACATTGACATCATCTTACGTATCCTGTTATAAGTGTGATATTAATAAAAATAATTTGTAAGGCTGATCAAACTGTAAAAATGCATGTATATATTTTTGTCCTTCAGACATCAGTTGACATATAAAAAATGAATTTTGGAAGAACTGCATTATATTTGCATCTATGTGCAGTATTATCCCTTGAAAATGGGTCTTTTTATTAAAGGATTTTCCCAGAAATTTATCCTAAAGTGCACTTTTTCTTCCATGAGGATTTCAGACCAGAAGGCAATGCCGCATTCAGTGGTCACCTGTGCATGTTCATCATCCCTTTTCTCAAATCAAGGAAACTTTTATAATCCTCGAAGAAGGGGACATCACATCCTCAGTATATAAAGACTGTCAGAAAGGTCCAGCTGGACTGATCCTTCCTTTCTGTACTGTCTTTATCACTTTGCTCAGTTCCACATAATAACATCTTCATCTGAGATTGCTGTGGCACAGGGGAACTGCATTTGTTGATCAAATTTGGCTGGATAACACTGTGATCTCGTATCCTGAAGTGCAGAGATGTGCCTGGAATATGTAAGCGTAAAGCTGGCCCCTTGATTGATTGATTCTGCCTGTCACAGAACAAGATAACTGGATCAGTAAATACCCTGTGCACTTCACCATCATCTACACAATCAAAAGTGAGGGCATCATGGGGCTGAAAAACACCAAAGCATGATGGGAATATACACATTTCAGAATGATAGTAACTTAGTGGGGGAAAAAAAGAGAAAATTCTCACTGTGTGTGGTTTCCTGGATGAATAGCATTGAGAATCATATTAATTTCTGAGTATTTATAATGCCTTCTGGTTATAAAGGAGAAGTTTATTTTGCAACTGTCATATTATAAGTTCGTAACATTTATCATAAAAAGGCAACATTTTACTTTGGTTTAGAAAAGGAGATCTGGAGCTGATTGGTCAAATTGAGGGTAATAGATCAATAATTGAAAGCCCAAAAGGAAGCCTATGTCTAATATTTTATACTATTAAAATAAGCTTTTGTTAAAAAGAGATAGAATAAAAACAAATAAGCAGCTCATTTAAAGAGGAAAGAAGTAAGGGAGGAAAAGGGAAGGGGAAAAGGGAAAGGAGAGAAGAAGAGGAGAGGCTAGTAAACAGAAGGATGGAGAGGAGGAAAGAGGAGAGGAGAAGAGAGGAGGAAGGGTAAAGGAAAATTTATGAAATGACTATTATTTACCAGGTCCTGTACTAAGTGCTTTAGAAATATTATTCTATTTGAGCCTCATAACAACACTGGCAAATATTGTTGTTATTATGCCATTTTACAGTCAGGAGAACAAAACAGACCCAGAATAAATGACTTGTACAGGGTCACAGAGCTAATAACTGTCCAAGGCCAGATTTGAATTCTTCCTGACTCCGGGCCCACCATGTACCACATACAAGTGGTCAAGTGGTTATAGCTTTAGTGATAATCCTCATCCCCATACCATACTTGTTTTCTTTGGCTAGGACTCTGTGACAGAACTGACATTTATACATAAGGCTCATATTTAGTAATTAACTTATAATTTTACACATATGAATGATCAACTAAATAGCACTCTTTTTTTTTTTCCTTTTTTTTTCCTTTTGGTGTTGTCTTTTGAAATGCAAGGTTCCATATTAAAGACAAGTCTCAACATATCCACCCTAGTGCTTGACCACCAGAATTAATACACAGCCTGAATCGTTGGTGATTCTGTGGGGATTGGATTGTTAAAAGAGCAGAACTGTTAACCTCAGAGAAAAACTCACATGGGAGGTCCCACGATATTACTGCTTCCTAAGGATTGCTTACTATTCTCACTGACCTTATCACCTTATGCTTTGCATTAGCTTTATGATGTCTAGTTTCCCATGGTCTATGTTTTTGCTCATTTGTGAGCAAATGAGTTCTTTAGGACCCAGCAAAGATGTCTTCAAGATAGTAGGCACTCTAAATATTTTTAAATGAATGAATCTACTGTGCTTATTATTAGCGTCTCCTTTTATGTTTTTAAACAAAAAATATTTCATTGAATTTTTTGAAGACCATCATCCCTTCCCAATAAATCAGGTTTCTTGTTGTCCCCAAACAAAGACTCCTTACATATAACAAATAAAGAAACCAGCACACAGTCTGTATCTGATAATATATTCTTTATCCCATTCCCTCAGGATGCTACCTTTGTGCCCAAAGAAAAGCCTGCTTTGCCATCAGTCCTGTGACGTCAAGATGGATGATTGCTTTGATAAGAATTTCAGAATCATTCAGTGATATTTTTCTTTATGCTGTTATGGTCATGATGTAAATTGTTCTCATGCATCTCATACAATTGTTCTCCTCAAATGTGAGTACATTAAATTTAGGGTGAGAACCCGTCATGTTGAGACTCATCAGGCTTCTGCCTGAAAAGCTTCCTTTAGCAATCCCAGAATAGACCAATTAAATGAAATATTTTCATGAAACATTTTGCATATGGCGACAACCATTTCCCATGTGGAAAAAAAAAAGAAAAAGGAAAAGTGCTGCTTCAGAAAATATCTGGTTTGTTCCAGGTAACATTGTTTGAGTTGATAAAAATACCTTTTGGAGACCAGAACTGGTTGAATTTAACTTTTTTTTAAACAGAAGCAAATGAACAGTTACAATATTCTTTGTATGATAAAATACATTAAGGGGATAATGACTTTAGAAAATAATTTTGGTAAGAGGGATTTAATTTTTATGAAAGACTATCTATTTCAATTTGGTGAAAGTTTTTTTTTTCCTAATAACATTTTACAAAATCATTTTCTTTTCAAGGGTGTGTTTTATTTCTCTTCCAACCCTTTCAGGAAAGTAAAAGTGTTTTATTGGGTATTTTTGTTTCACTTCTTGTTTCCAGTATTTTTGCCAAAATCCATGGGAGTTAACTTTCCATTAAAATGTCTGAAAATTTCTTTGAAGAATCTGCATTTTGAAACAACCCGAACAAAATTGTGCCTATTAGCTTTTGAGGAGGAGGATGGACTGTATATATGTGACACGATGATAATCATGAAGTTTGGTCTTTTCTTTGGTTTTATTTTGGCTTTTGGCCTGACTTCACATCCTAAATAAGATTAGCTTATAACTACATTGGGACTTTGAAAGTCTAATGGGAAACGAAGGAAGCCATGGAGTTGACTGTACAATGAAAGTAAACTTTATTTCCTAAAAAATGAGACTAATTCATTTAGAAAAGCAAATCATTTTAAAAATAGATTCACTCAGAAGAAAATATTAAATAGGTCTAGAATATAGTTGTTTTATTAAAAAAAAAAAAAACTGTTAGTCTAGTTATACTACTACCCCATTTCATGTTAGACTATCCTAAACATTTTCATCTCTATATGGGGGCAGCTAGGTGGCGCAGTGGATAGAGCACCAGCCCTGAATTCAGGAGGACCCAAGTTCAAATTTGATCTCAGACACTTAACACTTCCTAGCTGTGTAACCTTGGGTAAGTCACTTAACCCCAGCCTCAGGAGAAAAACAAAAACAAAAACAAAAACAAAAAACAAAATTCATTTCTATCAAGTAGTATTAAATGTTTTTGTTTGTTTGTTTGTTTTCATCTATGTAGCCTAATTCTTAATGAGTGTATTTATAAATTTATAAATTTGTTGAGCCCTTCATGAACTCTTGGCTGTAACTTTAGAGTCAACCTTCTGTGTTTTTAAGAAAGTGTCTAAACTTTATTGCAAATCCAAATGCCAAATGAGACTTCTTTGAGATTTGCTATCATTGCTAATTTAACATAAATTTTCCTGTTTAAAAACCACCCCAAAAAAGCATTTTTGGATTGGAATCTATCCTATTTTTATAACCACAAAGTTTTATAGACAAAGGTTTGTATTTGGCTGGTTTCTTATCGTTGTTGTCCATCATCATACAGAAGATGAGAGTGTTTTCTCAGCATCATCTCTGGGTCTTTTTTTTCTTTTTTTTTTTTTTTTTTTTTTTTTTTAACATTTCCATTGTTATGGGAGAAAATTTGAAAAGCTGAGTACAAGTGGGCAAGTTCATGACTTCAGTGATAATTCTGCACCCCCATACCGTGGGACTTGTTTTCCTTGGCTGAGACCCTGTGACAGAACTGACATATTTATGCACAAAGCTTGTATTTAGTATTTCACTTGGAATTTTACACGTATGAATGATGAACTAAACAGAACTCTTTTTTTTTTTACATTTCTGTAGCCTTTTGAAATGTGAGGTTCCATATTACAGACAAGTCTCAACATATCCGCCCTAGTGCTTGACCACCAGAATTAATAAATAGCCAAATTCCTTGATGATTCTATGGGGATTGGAAGCACAGCAGCAGCAGGATTTGCCATGCAAGAGAGTTAATAAAAATGTTCATTGCTGGAGGAAAGCTTATATACAGTAGTCTGTTTGTCCTTTATTTCAACCACCTGAGTTAGAGCCAAAAAAGCAATTGTCTACTACATATTTCAAACAGATGCTGAGGGGTACGAAGGGTGACCAGAATTCACAGCAATAAAATTCTGGCTCTTTAAGTTCCCTTGAAGGAAGTGAACCCATAAAAATTTTGCTGCTGACTTGTTTGCCCTGTTCTTTGAAGTATTTAGCATTAATTTAAGCCTACAAATCATGAGCACCTCCATTTTTCATTGGAATATAAAACCTGCTCAAGACACGACCTGGGTGTGCCCCCAAATGGGTTCTTTTAACAGATAGATTCATTTTAACCGTTTTCCAGGTTGTAGGTTAACTCATCTCGCATATTCTCATACTGTATTGAAGGAGTTTCACTCAGAAGATAGTTTTAATGCTTTTGTCTCTCTGTGTGCATATGCATGTATGTGCATGTGTGTGTATTTTTATGCATGTGTGTGTGCATGTGTGGTTAGTCATTTGTTTTACAGGAAAACACTTTAAAATGAAACATTAGGTCTTTTTCTTTATATTCAGTTTATTTGTGATCTCAGGGTAAAGAAATCACTGATTGGACTCAAGAGTATTCAGGGGAAATTATTCAACAGGAATATCTTGTTTTTATAAAGGGAAGAAGGGATCTGAGTTCAAATGTGGCCTCAAACACTTCACATTTCCTAGCTGTGTGACCCTGGGCAAGTCATTTAACTCCAATTGCCTCAGGAAAAAAAGGGGGGGGATGGGGAGGAAGGAAAGAAGGAAGGAAGGAAGGAAGGAAGGAAGGAAGGAAGGAAGGAAGGAAGGAAGGAAGGAAGGAAGGAAGGAAGGAAGGAAGGAAGGAAGGAAGGATTGAAGAAAACAAAGGAGTCAATGAAGGAAATAAAGAGGGAAGAGGGGTAGAAGGAAAGAAGGGAAAGAAGAATACTTAATACACATTTATTTGGGCATTGTACTATTTATACTAAGCTATTCTGATGGGTAAGTAGACATATAATGCATATAAACATTGGAGACATGCCTAACTATAGCATAAGAAAGGTAGGCAATATAGTATAATGGCTAGAAGGTCAACTCTAAAGTCAGGGAGATACAAGTCTGCTTTCTAGCTTGTCCTAGCTTCCCATGACTTGACTCAATCCCTTCACCTCTCAATGCAGATCTTTAAGGCTGAGAAGTGCCGAACAAGGTGCTATTATGTGTCAGTGAAAAGAACATGCTCCCTGAGAGTTCCCCATCACCAATGAAGTTAATAGATTGGTACCAAAGAAGCCAGGACATGTATACATGCATATACTGTGTATATAATTTGTTGGCTTAAATGCCCAACAGCTGTCCCTTCTTGGGAATGGGTGATGACAGAGAAAAACCCATTTGTCTGAATGAGATTAAGCAAGGAAGCACGCCTCTCTTAAACTAGATTAGAACTTGGGAATGACAGTTGGTCATTTTTGAAAGAAGTATTTGGCTCTTTCAGGTAATGGTTCTCTTAGAGATTGGGTATAGTTACGTTTTTACCACATAAAAGTTTTCTCAAGTTATGAGCTGTTAACCATAAATATCGGCTTGTATATACTCAAGAGAATTTTAATCAATTTGTGAATCCAAGCTGCTGAAGCCTTGAATTTGGCTTCTCTTTGGCCAGATACAGGCTACGTGGCCATCACCAGACCTAGCTTAGACTAATGCTTCAACCACAGTAATAACTCATCACTACAACACTCTTTAAACTTCAAGTCTAACACAGAATCCTTTTAAAGAATTTCTGTGATTTTCAAAGAAGTTTGGAAATGGTTAACTTTACAACAAATCAACCTTTCTCATTTCTATCTGTTTTTAAAACTAATAACTAATTATATCACCTTGGACAAGTAAATGAGTCTCCATAGGCCTTAATTTCATCATCTGTCATACTAAGGAGTTGGGCAGATAATCTCGATGATTCTGTTTACTTCTGGTGTTCTGTTCTTTGATTGAACAAAATCAAAATGAAAAATTTTACTTAAATACCAAAACTTTTTTTCCCCCCAATAAGATCCATTATTCCCTTTTCAGTATAAAAGGGCAGTTATATTCTAAGGGATTTGTTCTTCAGTAACAAAAATGATGACAGTCTAATAATGGACGTCCATATTTCCTTTATCTGTTCAAATTTCTGGTCTGCTCTCATGTCTAATATTTTGTTTCATCTTTAAAAGTGTCCTCCTTTCCTATGAGCTAATAGCTAGCTCATCCCTCTCTAGAGGCAGGAAATCATCCTTCCCTGGTGATCTTTGCAAATGCGGAGAACAGTGCTGGCGTGGAGTTGGATTTATTTTTTTAAAACACTTACAATTTTAATTAAAAAAAACAAAACAAAACAAAACAAAAAACAAAACGAATACACAGCAGTGTCAATTGAAAACTGGCCGGGTGGCAAACCTAGTGTACTGTAGTGGGGATGTAGCAGCCTTGAGGCCTTTTAGATGATTGGTGACACAGCAGAGATATTGTTAAATTGCCTTTTTTATTGGTTCTTGAGCCTTCCATGGTAAACAACTCTTCTTCAAAAGAAGTCAAGAGAGAAATCTTTGTCTAGGATGTGTACATAGCCACAGTTCTGTTATATATATTTTAGCTGAATTGGAACTGAAGAATGTTACACTATGGCTTGCTTCCTTGTTTATTCATGTTTATGTTTATCTTTTACTGAAAATGAGTGGAAAAGTTAAATTGATTTTGAAACAGTATGATGTAGTGAAGTCAAAGGATCTGGATTCGAATTCTACTTCTATTTACTATCCAAATGAGCTCAGGTACATCATTTTACTTCTCTGGGCCTTAGTTTTCTCATCTCTAAAATGGAAATGCTATACTCGGTGATCTCCAAGATCCATTCCCACTTTAAATATGTGATCCAGGGAGCATGTAATCTTTAAAACTATCATGTTCTTTTTTGGTAGGTCTTAGGGAATCTCTTGGCTTTCTTTGAAATAAAATAGTAAATAGACCCAATATCATCATACCTTAGCAGGGGCCTCATTAAGGGCAAATTCTTATCAAGAAAATACCTTTTTGCTCCTCAGATCCCAATGTTCCTTGACTTTTTGTTTGTTCTGATGAACTTCACTCAGTTCATGACCACATTTATTCACTCAATTTATTTCCTTCCAAGATTCCGGATTCTGAATTGTTTCCTTTGACCACAGTTTTTTATCCTTCCTCCTCATATATACCTCTTTCATTTTTTTTAAAATTTCCCTTGAGACTAAGTTTCCCTCTCAGCCAGACTGGAAATACAGCAGCCATCCACAGCCCCAATCCTAATATTGTTCCACACAGAAATTTTAACTTGAACCATTTTTTTATACCTGAGTGAGTTCAACCCTCTGGAGGCAGGCTGGTGGGCTCTACTTCTCAGGGCTCATGATATCATTGGCAGATCTGGTGCAAACTCCTGGCTAGCCTCATCCTCTTCAAATGAAAACTCAAACCAGCTTCCATGGCTCCCAGGAGTAAGGATTACAGGCACACATCATTACCAGTACCACTTCTGGCCTTTTGAGGAGACAGTGTATAAATGCTAGCTAAATTATTATTGGGCAGCTTGATGGCTCCACTCAGACACTTACTAGTTGTGTGTCTCTGGACAGGTCATTTAACCCTATTTGCCTCAGTTTCCTCATCTATATAGGCTGGAGAAGGAAATGGCAAACTATTCCAGTATCTTTGCCAAGAAAAGACCAAACAGGATCATGAACAATCTGACTCAGAACAATAAAAAGAACAATAAAAGATTATTATTACTATCAAATATTTGAAAACTATCTTGTCTTCTTTGAGTTTTATCTTTGAATTTTATCCCCCTTTTTTTTTCAGCAGAAGGGGAAAGAAGCATTTATACAGCACCTATTATGTGTTGTGCAGTGTGCTAAGCACTTACAAATATTGTTTCAGTCGATCTTCCCAACAACCCTATGAAATTGGTCCTAGATCCCCATTTTGCTGCTGAACAAACTGAGGCAAACAGACTAAGTGACTTGCCCAGGCTCACACAACTAGTAAAAATCTGAGGCTGGATTTGAATTTCAGTTCTTTCCAACTCCAAACCTGGCTCTCTAACCATTGCACTACTTAGCTGCCAGGCTTCTTATATTATGAACTTACACCTTTTCACTGGATTGTATTTTTCTTTCTGGATGTTCTCTAGTTTGTTAGTAATCTTTGTAAAATGCCATACCCCCAAGTGATTGGGAGATTAGAGTTGTTGACTCAATCCACAGAGTAATTTAAGCCCCTTCCACCTTCATCCCAACATTCCTCCCAATTATCCCAGTTCATTATGCCAGTTCTGGCTTCATTTACATTGATAAAATACATCCATCTTGCCAACCCTCATTCATAGGTAACAGCATTTCTGTTATTCATCTTCTAGTTTAAATTTCTCTATTGGTTCCTTCCCCTTCCCCTCTTATAAATACTCATATTCTCTGTATACCCTAATCCTTTCCTTCTTCATCACTGCCTTCCTTATCTTTCTTTTATATGGCCAAACTTCTATAAGGCTACTGACTGCATTGTTTCTTTTACACCTACTTTTCTGCCCTTTCATTTACTCCGTTCTACTGATTTCATCTTGGAAGTAGATTCAGTGATTGAATCTACTAATAGATCACTGGTAGATCCCAGTTAAGAAATCCACTGACCTTTATTTATTTATTTATTTTTTGTCCTTCTTCTTGACCACCCAGTAGTATTGAAATGATTGTTGTTTGTTTTTGTTTTGTTTTGTTTTTTACATTCCTTCCCCTCCTGGCTTTTATGACACTATGCCTTATCATTGCCTCTCTCACTTGTTCTTTTTCTAGTTTCTTCTCCCAATGTCTAAATCTTCTCTAAGATTTTGTTTTCAGACTTCTTTTATTTCTCCATACTCTTTCCCCCATATCCACAGTTTAGGACCATAGATTAAAAAGTTAAAAGAGAATTTAGAATTCATTTACTTTCTTCTTTTAAAATGGTTGGTTGTATCTTTCATCCTTATCTTTCTCTGCCTTATAGTTGATCTCCTCTGAGTTCCCCCTCTGTAAGAGACTCATATATATCTTTCTCTTTATTCTATCAACTTCCTTGCCAGAATTTCATGATATCATCTAACAAAAGCTCCTGCCTTCCATTTTTCTCCCTTCTGATCAGTCCCTTATATAATTTCCAAATTGATAAACTAAAAAGAATGCATAAAGAAGACCCTCATTTTCAAAAAAAATTTTTGGCTTTCTTCTTATTACTCTCAGGATATATTCCCTCCCCCCTCCAAAATTCATAATCCTCTGACATCTGGAGCCAATTTACCTTTCTAACTTTATCTTCTCAATCCTGTGGGAAGTCTTTCCTGATTTATCCTAGTTGTTAGTCTACTTTCCCTCTTTCAGTTATTTTATATTTACCTGTGTGAATTTACTTGTGTGAATGTAACCTCTTCAGTAAAATATTAAATCCTTAAGGATAGAAAGTATTTTATTTTTACAGATCTTTTATTTACATGTAGGTGCTTTTAATTTTTATTGGAAAGAAATATTGAATAAAATAAACTTAATAATTTGATTACTAGGTAACTTAAATTAACAATAAATAAATAAAATGAACTTTTCCAGGTAAAAGTTAAACAGAAAAAAAATTAAGAATTGTACATGATACTGTAAATCTCGATTTCATACAATTTGCTTTTCCTTTTAATTATTTAATGATTTTGGCTTAGGAAATAAACTTTGAAAGCTGTCCGAGTTTTCTGTATTGCCTTATGACCTTCTCTCTGTTCTTTTATGATTTTGAAAAAAAATACCTCAATGACTTTCTTTTTCTTTCCCTTTTATTTTTGACAAATCTGTCACAACTGTATTTGTTGTCTTTCCCAATTCTACTTAACCCCTTCCCATTGAATAAAAAAAGGAAAATAAACCCTTTTATAAATAGATTTAAATTCAAGAAAAATAAATTCCCTCATTGACTTTGTTTGAAATGGACGTCCATTTCTGCTCCAGAGTTCCATTTCTTGTTTGACAAGAGGTGAATAGCATGCTCTGTTATTGTCTTCAGAAATTCTGATTGGTCATTGCATCTGTTAAGAGTCCTTAAATTCTTTCAGAGTTATTTTTCTTTACAATGTTTTCCTTGTACAAACTGTTCTCTAATTTCTGCTTATTTCATTCTGCATTAATTAATCAACTTCCCCAGGATTCTCTGGAACCATCTTTTTCATCATTTCTTACAGCACAATAAAATTCCATTCCATCCTGTGTTTTCTGGTATATAAAACAATGGTCTTGCTATATTTGAATCCCTTCCTGTTGTATTTTAAGATCTTTCTTCTATTCACTTATAAAATTTGTTTCTGAATTGAATTGTGAAATTTAACTACTGTGTTTCTTAGAGTTTGCATCCACTACTTTCCCCCCTTTATTTTTCCTAGAAGTGATCTGTGAATTCTTCCAGTTATATTATTTTATATGTTCTTTTGTGAAGTTCTCTTGCATTATTTCTTACTTTATAGTGTTCAGGTTTTTTGTATTGTTTTGTTCTTCTGAGAGACCTATTATCGTTAGATTGTCTCTCTACACACCATGTCTTTGAGATGAATTATGTTTTGTTTGCATTGTGGGCATATTTTCTTTTAAATCTATTGATCTTACTTTTCTTCTTCTAAATTGCCCCTCACTTCTATGGATTTTAACTCCCAGTTTGTTATTCTCTCTTTTATTTCTTTGTTGATCTTTGCCATCACAGAGTTGTCTTCCTGTTTTGTCCATTGTTTTACATGTCAAAAATTCTGCTGTTATGAATCTTTTCTTCAAAAAAAAAAAAAAATCATAGGGTAGCTAGGTGGCGCAGTGGATAGAGCACCAGTCCTGAAGTCAGGAGGACCTACCAAATCCAGATTCAGATACTTAACATGTCCTAGCTGTGTGACCCTGGATAAGTCACTTAACCCCAACTACCTGGGGGGAGGGAGAAAAAAAGGAGAGAAAAAGAAAAACTTCAGGAATAGCCTATTGAGATTCCATGTTCTTAAATTCAGAGTCCTCTGTCTCTTCAAATGTTGAATTGTTTCCCTTTGTTTTGTAATATTTATTCATCAATACTGGAAATCATGCACTCAGTTTGGAAATCTATTTCTTTCTGCTGTTAATGCCCTATTGATATCTGTCTTCTTTTGTTTAAAGTATATGAATTTTCTTGTTTCTGATATCTTTGATAATTTCATCAATCCCCCTCTGCCTTATTTTCCTCTATTGCTCACTTTCTGACTCACTCCCTTCTGATAGAGATTTCCCTCATTGTTCATTCTCAAGGTTAAATCTCAACCTTCTCCCAAGTTAGTTATTCACCATTCAACAATCTAGGTCTTTGTTAAAACTGGTATTTGGAGGGAGAAAATTGTCCCTATCTGTATACTGGTCTCTCCCTCATGCTTAATGGAATGCAACAGAGCTCCACCCTCCAGGCCTTTTGTGTTTTTTCTTTTTTTTTTTTCCCACCATTCCTCACTTCTCTAATCCACTTTTAGAAATTTAAAGAGTTGCCACACTGGTGCTATGAAGTTAGTTTTTTTTTTTTTGTTTTGTTTTGTTTTGTTTTGTTTTTCCCAATTTGTATCTCTGAGGCTCTGAAAGAAAGGTGAGGAATAGCATTGTACTAAATTTTCTTTCAAGCCTCTTTATATGTTTTGTGCCTTTCTCGTTGTTCCTGTGTTTTCCTATGGAGATCTTTTAAAACCACTCTGAATCCAACCATTATGACACTGACTGTTTTTACTCCAGCAATCTTCTGCAATTTGGAGTCTGAATTTCCATGGCACTAGAAAAAAAAAGGGAGATGGGACCAGTGTGGGATTAGGTTTGTTGTAAATCTTTATTTAAGTGAGAGGGTAGGGACAGTTTATGAGTTAGCACAGGGTAGGCATCAATTCATAAGTTTGTTTGTTTTTTGTTGTTTTTTTTTGTGGGGTATGTCTTTTGTATTCCTACTATCCTAGACCATGAAGAGAACTGTCATTGTTTTATCTTTGATGCATTTCTGTTTTAGAGAAGTCTGGGAGTTCATAGATATTAGAGGATGTCCAGTACTATGTCTTTTTTATCACATGACCTGGAAGTGATGTCATTACATTCATATATTGTAATTTATTTCTTCCAATTCTCAGTGGATAAAGGCAGGTGCTCCATTAGTATCTAGTTCTTTGTTATTTAAAAAAATGATAGCTGTAAATATTTTTGAAATATGGATAATTTTCATCTTTCTTTTATTCCTTTTGGGATATAGACTAGTAGTGCTATCACTGGGTCCAAAGATTTATTGTTTAGTGACTTTTCAAGCTAAGTAACAATTCACAGTTTCATCACTTAAATACATCAGAGTACTTTTTTTTTTTTTGGTAGAACCTGTTTAATGATTATTTTCCCCCTTTTTTTGATTACTCTTTGCCAATTTGAGTAGTTGTCAGGCAAAAAACCTTAGGGCTGTTTTCATTTTCATTTCTCTAATTATTAGTAACTTGGAGCAAATTTTAAATATGTCTATTAGAATCTTGAATTCTTCATTGAAAATTTCTCTCTCCATATCTTTAATAACCACTTACTTGATGTGGAATGATTCTCATTACTCTTATGCTTTTTAATTAATTCCTTTAACATTTGGAATAGTGGAGAAACTTACTGTAAAGATTTTCCAAGTTAACTATATCCCTTTAGATTTAATTTAATTTGTTTAGTTTCTGCAAAATAAGCAGTAGATGCTTAATAAATGTTTATTAAATTCAATTATCTCATAACAGCCTCTTACATAGAACTTTGTGTTTTAACCTAACCAATCTATGCACAAAAAGGTCCCATACTCTATTGTATAATGCTTTGGCTTACAGCACTCCTTAATCTTGTGTTATCATATCCAGTTACTCCATCTTTAAGACTGTGGTGCTGAACTATTCATCCTTCTTTTCCTTGTTTCTTCTCCATGTGCCTTGTACTTTTTCTTAATGACTTTGGACAACTTCTGCATTATTAGCATTCAGAATTTCCTGAGGATGACATAAACTTCAGGCCTCTGACTATATATCTCTTGATGTATTTTATTTGTCATTTATTGGAAGTAGCACTTAAAAGTTAACTCCACTGTTTTCCTTTGGGTGTTTTTGGTTGTATAGCTAAAGGAACGCTTCCTTTTCTTTTAGAGGTGGCTTTCCTTCACCTCAGGAAGTCTTCATCTTGGAAGATCTTACTGTTGTTAAGGAATCCAAAACATCTATTTGATGACACTAACGGTTAGATGTTCATTTCTAGAATGCATCCATCACTGCACAAGTGATTGCTCTCATCTGGGAGAATCAATGAGAACACCGACTGAGTCTCAGCCTCCTTTATCCCTGTTCTCTTGTTGGAGAAATTCAGAGACAGGCTATTTTTATTTAGCAAATAAAGGGCTTGTTTTCTCAAATGATGATTTTTCCTCCTGCATTTGTGGACAATTTTCTTCGCTGTTACCAGTGCCATCAAACCTATTCCACTTTTGAAGTTTTTGTTGGCATCATGAAAACATTCTCTGAGTGAGCTAGAACTGGTCTTCCTAGTTAAGGAGTCTCTTCTGAAGATCTGAGCTGTTTTTTTGCATAACAGATACTATGGCTTTCCAAGTATAACAGAGGGTAAGAACGGACTATACCACTCATTTAAAATACATGGTCCTACAAATTAAATCGATGAAAACTTTTGACATTCAGACCAGCTCAGATATTGAAAGTAGCAAAGTCCTTTTGGCTAGATTTTTGATCTGTTGAGTTTTGGGTTCATAGAACTGCTAAGGCCCTTAGTATAGAAAAGTAATTTAAATGAAGATAAACATGCACTTTCTGTATATATCTTTGGTTATGTTTTAAAGCCCTTAACTCACTGCCCAGCACAAAGTAGGCATGTAAGAAATGTTGATTGATTGATTATGCCCTGCCTCCCTCCGTATATTGCCAACTTATTTTTTTTTCCCTGAGGCTGGAGTTAAGTGACTTGCTCAGGGTCACACAGCTAGGAAGTGTTAAGTGTCTGAGACCAGATTTGAACTTGGGTCCTCCTGAATTCAAGGCTGGTGCTCTATCCACTGCCCCAGATTGCCAATTTCTTGAGGATGGGATCACTATTTTCACACTGGGGAGTTGAGTTCCTGGTATAAACTCTGAATTTTTTGTTGATTGGTCACAATTTTAAGTGAGCTTGTATGTTTAAATAGTGAACAGCTTCATCCACAGATGCTTCTGTTCCATTATATCAACAGGGATGGCTTCTCTGTGTGATTTAGTCTTCCACATCTGCTAACATGACCAACACTTGCTGTTGGTCTTTGATTCCCATGCAGCTTCACTGCAATTGTGTTCAATTCTTTCTTTGGACTTTGTTGACTCTCCTTTGACACACCTCTAAAACTGACTTGAGACAATGATGTAACTCACACTAATTGCACCTTTACTTGCTTTTCCTTGTTTGACCAAGTGGATTGCAAGATATGAATTGAATGTTTTGTTCTCTACCTATGCAGTAGGACGTTCAAAGATGTGGCCAAAGTTTAGAACCTCCAAGTCATTGAAAAAACTGAGATATAAGGGGTGGAGAGACTGGGGTAAATGGGAGGGATTATTTGTAGGCAGAGGAGAGTACACAGAGAGTATTTTATACAAACATGAGGATTGAATGGAAAACATTAAAAAAAAAACAAGAAAAGATTTTGCTATAGAAAATTCTACTGACAATTTAGCTAAATCTTGTGTATGTATTTAACTAGCACGAGTATTTGAGAATCCTATGATGCCTCAAGAGTAATCATTCTCCAGTTGGATTAGATAAGTTTGTGGTAGTTAGCTTCTATAAAGGAAGCACAATTTACAATTATACCTATGTTCCTTTAATTGATTGTTAAACATAAAACAGGATGTCCTTATCTGAATAACAACAACAACTGTAAATAACCAATTACAAAGTTCAGAACTCTAACTTTGGATGGAGTAGAGTGGCGATTTGAGAGCTGGTGCATAATAGTATTTAGTTGAATGGACTGGGAAAAAGTTGGTAGCTTCCAGGTTTATTTGGTGATCAGACCCACAAAAGAGGGGATTTTATATTTTTTAATAATGGCTTTCAATTTTTTTACATTCATTGTCATCCATGGCTAATAGACAATCATGACAGGATTTTCTGCTGTTGGTAAAAGTTCTTTCCCTTTCTATGTTGAGGATGCCTGGCATGGTAGGATTGTTAAAGGAGCACTGAAATTGAAATAGGAAGGCATAAACACTAGACCAGCCTTTGCTGCTTAGGCTTTGTATGACCTTAGATAATTCACTTTCCCTCCAACCTTCGTTTTCCTCATTTGTAAAATGTTTTCTTGGACCAGAAAATTCCAGAGGTAACTTTTGTCTGAAACATTCTTTCATTTTGAGGACAATAAAGAAGAAAATAGTATGAAATGGATAGAGACAGAAAGAAACGAGCTGGGAAGATTGGAAAATATAAAGGAGCAAAGCTGCATCTTTCTGATTTCGTTGGAAGTTCCCTGGATTCCCTAGGAAGGTCATGAACCTGGTTTGAGGAACAGTAGTTTAGAGAATGAAAGGAAGTATTGGGCTGATTGTCCTTTCATCATGGGTGGTAGGAAGGGCTTTAATTAACCATTGGGTCAGATCTCATTGCCAGGATGCCATAGCAAGTATTTTCTACTAAATGGACCACTTCCTGAAGGAATCTTGTTTTTGGCTTTAGCTTACATTCTTATTGATGGAAGAGTACTAAAGTCAGAAGACTTAGTTGGTAGTCTTTGTTCTTCTTATCATTAATCTTGTAACCTTGGATCCTTAAGTTTGACCACCTTCCATTTCTCTATTTGTAGAATGTAGAAACAACTAGGTACTTTCCATTTCTAAGGATTATGATGCTATGGTAGCCTCAGAGGTAGAATCTAGTAAATGCTATAATGTGTTAAGCCATCTTCTACTGAACATTCTGAGAGAATCAAGATTCTAAATGATTGATGGGTCCTTATGGACAATCAAGTACAACCAATGTCTTAATTCAGAATCCCTTCTCTAGTCTCCCCCATTAAGGGTCATCCATCCTTTGTTTGAGGAGAGTCACAGAGAGTAAATTGCTAAATGGCTTCTTGTTAAAAGGGCTTCATTCAGTGAAGTTTTTCTTTTTGAACTCAAATCTGGTTTTACAGTTTCTAACTGTTGCTTCCATCTCTTTCTAAGTATTATTAAGCAGAAAAGATCTGATCCCACTACTCCAAAATAGCCTTTGGATGCTTGAGGTCAGCCATCACTTACTTGTGAATGATGGAGATGAGAGCATGTGTATCAGAGCTTTGATGACATACAAAGCTGGGCAGTGCAGTATGGATAATATTTACCTTGGGTGACAGAACTGAGATCCAAGTCTAAATAAAGGGTTTAATTTAACATAATAGGGACAAATAGAAATTGTTAGATTTGGATTTTTTAAAAATTTCCCACAAATACAGGATTAGTCTGTAAACATGTATTAAGCTTTGGCTGTGTTTTGATCACAATGCTAGGTACTGGGTAAGGTAGAACTGGAAAAGGATAGATAACAGAATATATAGGAAAAAATTTTAAGCCCTGAGTCCAGCATTAGAACTGTGTTATTGGGACCACAGATTGAATTAATAAGAGGCATAGTGTGCAGAATAAAAAAGAAGGTAGATGTACTGTTGACACTGCCTGGGAATGCCATTCATTTAAGGGTACCACAATTTTTGAAAAAAATTGATAAGCTATGAGGAGTCTTGAAAAAGATAATCAGCTTGTGAGAAGGCTCAAAGCCATATAATATAGTCATTGCTTAAAGAAAGTAAGGAGTGGGGCAACTTGGTGGTGAAGTGGATAGAGAACTAGCCCTGAAGTCAGGAGGACCTGAGTTCAAATGTGACCTCAGACACTTAACACTTCCTAGCTGTGTGACCCGGAGCAAGTCATTTAATCCCAACTGCCTTAGGAAAAAATAAAAATAAAAGAAAGTAAGATTGTAGCCTGGAGAGGAGATATAATGGAAGTCATGACAACTTTCTTTAAATTCTTGAAGGATGGACATGTGGAAAAGTAATTGAATTGAATTAGGTAGTCTTTGAAGATAAAACTGGAATCAATAATTTACAGAGAATTATATTTTGGTTCAATTATAAAAAAAGAAGTACCCAATAATTGGAGTTTTTCAAATAGATAACGGGCAGCTTCTGGAATTAATGTACAATCCCTGGAAGTCTTCAAGTGAAATAAAGATGACTATTTGTTGGGGATGTTGTAGGTATGATTTTTGAAGTCTCTTCCAGTTCTAGTATTTTATATCTTAGAGCTACTTATATACTTACAATGGGCTATGGTTTGGATCTGGCTTTAAGTAAGTTATTAGGATAGCAACCCAGCCTTCTTTAGCTACTCCAGGGCTATTGCCAAGAAAAATGCATAAAGGGAAACAAGAAAGTCATAGAGAGAGGTACCTGTATTGGGGTACAGTGAGAGGAAGAAGTAGTGTTTGTCATGGAGCGGTAGGGGAGATCCTTTGTGGGAAATAGAGGCAAAATTGTGAGGAAATAATCATTTCAAATTTGTATTAGAAGGAAAACATGTTGAAAGGCAATAGTTTATTGGTTTGTGAAGATCCATAATTATAACTGCAAAATTTGGATTATTTGTGCATATATACACATGTTGCAGTGCTTTGGAGTAGGGAATAAGCAGTATTATATAATTTCCATTGTAGAGAATTTGGGAGAAAAAGTCAGAAAAAAGATACTCTGAAGTTAGGGTTCAGTTGTCAATTCCACTGATCCATTGAGATTCAAAAGGTCTCATCTCATTGAGCAAGATAAATATCAAGGTGTTTTTCCCCCTGCCAGACTGTCTGAATCTTATCTTGAGTATCAGGGTAAAGAGAGAAGCAGTGGTAGACACAAAAATGTAACACATATTTTTTTAGGAAGAGAATATGAACTGCCCTTCTGAATGCGTATCAGACGGGGAATTTATTCCAGTTCAGTAAGTTTAATGAAATAAGTTTATCATATTAAATCATAATTGCTATTTAAAAGAAAATAGACATTCGGGCTTGCCCCCTACCATGTGTTCCCAAACCATTCAAAAGTAATTCACCATACCATTTATGGTCCCATAATTATCTCTTCCTAAGTCTGTAGTGTTTGTCAGATGGATATTTTTGGATTTTTTTAAAGAGAGTTCTGTTTTTAAAATTAAATTTCTTTTGAAGCAAGAAAAGATACTGATTCTTTAAGGTCTTTTCCTACCACCCACCCTCAACAATGTGTCTTCACAATGAAAGGCTTTGAATTGTGGAACCTTCATTGACTACAAACAGTAGCTAGTCAATCAATAAACATTTATTAATTACTATGTGCCAGGCACCAAGAAACCTGTGGACAATGCCTGTGGAGTAAATACGATGTAAAATAAAATGAGAGATGAAGTCACGGACCTCAGGTTTTCCCTTAACATTCCATATCCCAGATTGCCTTCAAATGTAGGTAGATAGAGAGATGGGAAAGATGTTTTAACAAAAAACAAAAAAAAACAAACAAACAAACAAAAAAACCAAAAACAAACAAACAAAAAAAAAAAACACCAAACTAACCTCCTGCCCATTATGGTGCTCAGGTAAATGTAGGATTCATGCAAGGGAAAACTTCAGAACAATTAGGGTAATTTCAAACTCCAATAGGCTCTCTCCAGAATTTTGTTTCATGGGAATTCTTTATGTGTAGTCTAGATGAATCATATATCAAGTACTCATGAGAGGGTAGGACATGAACTGAATGATCTCTGGGGTCTCTTCCAACCCAGGGATCCATTGTTTCTTACTATTGCTTGATTTCCAAACTCTGGACATCCAGGTGAAAGGTCACCTTTTGAAAGTTGGCCAGAGCCCTTTGATTTGGAACCTTCCAGGGATGAGTTATTCATGTAGCTTCAGCAAATAGACAAATGCTCACTGATGATAGAGAGCATTACATTGTAAACTTTCCTGTCCTTCACATGAGATATGAAATCTTTACTGCTAGAGATAACTGCTAGAGTCATTGGACTTTTATTTTGTTCTTTTTTCTTTCCAAGAATCTTAGTCAAGGTTGACCTGGAATCATATTCTGTCCCAGGAACTGAGCTCTTGCATTATTTTCTGGTTCACACATCCATCATCATCTATACATTATGGTTATCCTTGTTATCATGTTATTGTTATCAATATTTTCACTCATATTTGTATTTCAGTAAACTCTATCCTATGTATAATACATAGTAGAGTATCTTGAAGATTCTTAAAATAAAGCCTTTAGTAAATTCAGTGTATTATTGTAAATGTTTTTCTTTAGCATCCAAGGGTATTTCCTTCTCACTCATCTTCTCTTTCTTAGACAAACTTAGCAAAGACTACTCTGTTCTCTGTTTCACACAGATCACTGAAGACAGTATTGGATTGTAAATCTACATATGGGTACACTGTAGGGTTCTTATACAAGAGTTCTTATTTAAAGGCATTCTTATAAAAAGGACTGCTATTATTGCTAAGTTGTTTTCTCCATAGCAGATCCATGTTTAGGTGTGGAAATTAATTTTCCTTATCTCACCCTTCAAATATCCACCTAGGCTCCTTTGATTTATGGTGTGTGACTGAATGTTCAGTGGCATTAAAAACAAAGGGTGGAGAAGCATCACCTTTTATGGGACATCATTGGGCATGGTATTGAAGGCATTGCCTGAAGTAGACTGTCTCATGTTGGGCTCAGTATGTCATGAAGGCAACTCGTTCCTTTACATGTGTGAGTATTTTACTACCATTGAATAGTCACATAAAAAGGTGTCCATTTTAATAAATTTTTAAGCATTGGACGTATAGATTGAAAGAGAGAACAATAGAAACAAGACTCTCTTTAGCCCCCATCCCTACCTCCTTATAATGTGAAGGATTTTAAGAAATAGATTATTTCTATGGAATAAATTGTCAATCTTTTCATTGTTGGAAGTGTTGCTACTTGTATATCCAGCCAGATCAATTCACCAAATAATTTATTAACTATGTATTATTACATGAGAGGCATTGGGCTAGATACTTGACATTGGATACTTTAGCAATGAAAAATGGTAAACTCTCTGCCTTTGAGATGAAGATGGGTCACAGTTATATGTATAAAAATTCAAAAATAAATAAAATGTTACAGTTTAAACTTTCCCATTTGTTATCATAAGATTCTTAGTAACTTATTAGCAAGTAGATAAAGCACTAGGCCTGTTATCAGGAAGGCTTGAATTCAAATCCATCCTCATATACCTATCAGCTAGGTGAAATTAGGCAAGTCATTTCTGCCTCAATTTCCTCATCTGTCAAATGGGAATAATAAAACCATCTACTTCCCAGGATTGTTGTGAGGATCATTTGAGGTAGTATTTGTAATGCCCTTTCATAAATACTAGCTATTATTGTGACTATTATAGATTTATAGCTAAATAGTACTTCCGAGGCACATAGTTACCTAATTTTTATAGATGAGGAAATGGAGTCACAGAAAGATTTGTCCAGGATCACACTGATAAATAATTTTCTTTTATAGAGGTCATAAGGAGTTCGTTAGACTTAATAGCACCTCTTTCACAGGGTTATTGTGAGGATCAAATAACATAACATATGTAAAGGAATTCATAGCTTAAAGGTCTATATAAATACTCATCATTTTTCATTTTGGAAACATAAATGTAAATATACGCACAAATATACACACTTGTGTACATATACATATATATACACAGAAACCCATTACCAGGTTGAGTGATTAAATTGTTTATTTATAGGAACTCTAGAAGACCAAGTAAAAAGTCATAGGTGAATTGTAATATTCTTCAGATGGAGGGAGGACTAGTGGAAAGGATGCTGGATTTAACATTTAAAAATAAATGGTTTAGGAATACTAACTCTTAGTGACTGAGGACCCTTTAAATATATTACTTATCCTCTCTGAGCCTCAATTTTCTTACATATAAAATAAGGGATTTTGGGGAGATGACTTCTGAGGTTCCTTCCAAGTTGAAATTTATCTAACCTTCTGAGCCAATGATACGGAAGGAATTTGAAGTATTGAGGAAATATATGTGTATATAAATACATATATATGCATACATATGTGTTGTTGTGTGTTCATTACATACTCCTCATTTGGGGTTTTCTTGGCAAAAATTGGAGTGGTTTGCCATTTTCTTTTCTAGCTAATTTTCCAGGAAATTGAGGGAAACAGGGTTGAGTGACTTATCCAGGATCACACAGCTATTAAGTGTCTGAGGCTAGATTTGAACTCAGGAAAATGAATCTTCCTGACCACAGGCCACTTCACTATCTAATTTATTGCTTCCCACTACCCCTCCTTGTCTCTGTCTCTCCCTGTGTGTTTTTCTCTCTGTATCTTTCTGTCTTGGTTTCTCTGTCTCTATCTCTTTACCTCTGTCTCTGTGTGTCTCCGTCTCCTTGCCTCTTTCTTTGTCTCTGTCTCACTCTATATTAGATAAATGCACACATATAAACTTACACATATGTACTCAGACACACAGGCACATACCTGAGATGTAGCATACTACACATATATAGGGTATGTTGAGCTGACTGCCGAGTCGTGTTTCTTGTCTGCAAAGAAGAAATTGATACCTTTCCATACCTAGTACCTGTTACATAGTAGGAGTTCATAAAAATACTCATCACTTGCTTTCTAAATTGACATACAGGCTATGAGACAAGTCCTTTAACCCCAGGGGCCTCAGACAACTGAGCATGGAGTTCTTTATATCAGTGAAATCAGAAGTGTTTATCCCTTCCTCTCAGAAAAAAATCTTCCTCATGGTTATGAAGGAAGCTAGGAGAATTAAATAAAATAATATTGCACAAGAAAGTTGCACTTTTCTTGACTCTTGAGGAAATGTTTTAGGTGGGGTTTTTGGAAGGCAGGTAAATTAGTAAATAAAACTATAAATCAGAATGATAGCTGAAGTAATAGAAATCTGAGTAGAAAGAGACATTAAACTGTGGGTTTTTCATTTTTCTTTATTTAATACATTGTCATTTCAGTTTGTTTACTTGGAAGGATTATACATGATATATTTTTACATGAATAGGTGTAGATTTACCAACTCATTATGAATATGAAAGCTGATTTGTAACTATATGCTAACCTTTAACTCCCAGAAGATTATCATAAAAATACTTATTCAACTAAATAAACCCTGTTTTTTTATTTTTTTAAATGATTCCATCTTATGTCTCTTCTTTATTCAATGTTACTTCTTTATTTTTTGTTATGATTTTTTCCTTTAAGGCCAACTCTACTGTTTATTGCTAAAAGGTATGATACAGCTGTAATTTCTATAAGAATCATCTTTAAGTATCTGCCTGGTTTTTAAGAACTAAGAACTTAAGAGTTGGATTACCCAGAGACTTAAAAGACCAAATCTTATGATCAAAATCTTATTCCTTAGATACTTTCTCCTTCCAAGGTTTTCATGATACTACTCTCCTTGGACCTATAAAACTTCTTCTTATTCTTCTCTGTTAGATATTCATTAGATGATCCAAGACATGTCATCTCCAACTGTACACTGAACATCTCAAAGTGGATGTCCACCTTAAACTTGATATCTCCCAAACAGAACAAATTCTCTCTTTCCCTTCCCATATCTTCCCCAAAAAATATTCCCTTCTTCCAGACTTCTCTGTCCCTGTGGTTATCCAAACTTGCAACCTGGACCTGTCACTCTCTCTCATCCCCCAGTTACCATCATTGACCAAGCCTTATCATTTGTACCTTCATGATATCCCTTGTATATGTCCCCTTCTCTTCACTCAGCCAAATCACCACCCAGACTCAAGTAAACATAATAAGGCTACCGCTTCATTCCCCTGAGTCTTATAGTAGCTTCTGGCTGGTCTGCCAGCTTCAGGCTCTTCCTCGCTGAGTCTACCCTATAAGTCTCCCCACTAAAGTGTAGAGCAGTTTTGCTCTATATAAATGATAAAGATTGTACAGAAATTGATGAATTCATGGATATTTTATAGTATTTAGAACATTAAAATGGGGGCATCTGTTTTATTTCAGTGAATGGGGGGGAACAAAGAGGGTATCAGGTTGATTGTCACAGAACCAAAAAAAAAAAAAAAAAAAAAAAAAAAAAGGCTCCAGTAGAGGAATGGATACAGTCTAGAGAGGCAGAATTAGCTATTCTATATTCTATGTCTATCAGAGCCTTAACTCTTAGAATGGAAGGTACATCATTTTCCAGGTCATATCCCTAAATTTTAATAATAATTAACAACAACCAGAAGCATTTATGCAGCACTGAGATTTACAAAATGTTTTACAAACATTACCTCATTTTGTCCTCATAATAACCCTAGGAGAAAGGTGCTGTTATCATCCCCATTTAACAGACAAGTAGAATGAGGCAGCTGGAGCTTGCATGATTTACCTAGGGTCACAGTAGTGGTAGGTGTATGAGGCAGGATTTGTTCTTCCATCCTACTGAGTTCAGGTCTAAGATTCCATCTGCTGTACTAGCTAGTTGTCTGCTGAGTTAGCTCAGAACTTATAACCCAGCAGTCACTCAATAAGCATTTATTAAGCAACTACTATGTACTGAGTACTGTCTTGAGGGCTGGAATGTTTTTAAAGGCATAATACAGTCTTTGTCCCCAAGATTATTCTTTTGTGACCTTAGGATGCTTTTGAAATGATTGCTCTTGCAGTCTAATTTTCCTAGTACTAACAATCTTTCTGTTATCATATATGGTTGGAGAATGGGATATTATCCATAATAAAATCAATTATTGTCATTTATACCTTAGATACATTCTAAACTTCTCCTTTGCACCTACCCCATTCTATTCTATGTATCTATTCCATAATTCTTTGTATTAAGTTTTGTCTCTCTATTATTAAAAAGCATAAACTCTGCCAAGATGGGGATACTATGGAGTTTTTTTTTTTATCTCTTTTATCCCTAGCACTTAGCACTGTGCTTTGCAGTATAGATGCTTTATGTTTAATTGAATGAAATGTGATTAGTAATAAATAGAATTACCAAAAGAAATTTTTAAATAAAAGTAATGAAAGCATTGAAGGAGTAATAGTTGTAGTAGTAGTAGTAGTAGTAGTAGTAGTAGTAGTAGTAGTAGTAGTAGTAGTAGTAGTAATAGTAGTAGTAGTAGTAGCAGCAGCAGCAATAGCAGTAGTAATAGTGACAGTAGCAAATGCAATAGCAGCAGTAGTAATAGTAATAGGAGTAGCAAGTATAATAGCAGCAGTAGTAATGGTGGTAGTGGTGGTGATGGCAGTTGCAATAGTAGTAATAATAGCAATAGTAGCAACAGCAATAGTAGTAGTGATAGTAGTTGCAACAGCAGCACTATTCACAATAGAAGAAGTAGTAGTAGTAGTAGCCATAACAGTAGTAGTCATAGTAATAGTAGTTGTTGTTATTGTTGTTGTCAGAGGCGGAGGAAGAAAATTAGTAGGAGAAATTGCAGGGAGAGGAGAAGGAAGATCTGGCTGGAGAAAGACGGGGAGGAAGAGTTCACAAATTAGAAATCTAACCTAATGGAAAGATCTGGCCTCTGTCAGAAAGACCTGGGTTATCAAATTCTGTTTCTGCTACATAGACAATCTCTGTGACAATGTTAACAGCACTGAATACCTGATTTCCTACTACACTGTTGTGTTATACAGGAAGCTTCACTAAACCATTGAAATCTCAACCCTAGGCTCTTCTCTCCACATTCTCACAAATAACAGAAGTGATTTTATGTCTATTTCAATTTAGGAACACTTTCATAATAATTTAGATCATTTGACTCTCATTATCACCCTTTTGAGAAGCAGAGCAGGGGTTAGCCTCATTTGCCAATGGGGAAACACAATTCTCCTGCCATTTAGTTTCTAAGGGTGAAGACAAGACCATGATCCTAAACTTCATATTCAACATCCAGTCTTTTTTTTTAAATATCCCAATCCTATCTTCCTATTCTTACATATACCCCATTGCCTCCCCCATTTCTTAATCCTGTATGCTAGAAGATCCTTGCAAATGTCTCCGGCTCATCCTTGAAGACATGAGTTCACATTTTATCTTAACTTGGTAGAAGAATGAGTTAATAAGAGTTCAAGCATTTCAATACACAAAGATTCCCCACCCCCAAAAGTTTACTCCCCTTTATAAGCAGTCTTTTGTCCTCTCCTGAGATGTAGCTGTTTTGTTATTTATTGTGCTGAGCAGTGTTGTAACTAAATCTCTAATATCGAAAGTGCAGAGAAGCAGAGAATAAAGAGAGATGGAGAGCTCGTTTCCAGCTAAGTACTGAGAAATGTTTGAAATCCATAGAATTTTGTTTTAACACTCTAGATATTTATGGAATTATCTTAGATAGTAACAAGTGAAAAATAGAACAATTTACATTTGGGGGAAAATCGTTATGAAATGGCATATATTTTGGTTCTTTGTCACAAGGTATTTTGAATAGTAATAGCAGATGTAGTGTGGCAGAATAGAAACAGGTTTCTCTCTCTCTCTCTCTCTCTCTCTCTCTCTCTCTCTCTCTCTCTCTCTCTCTCTCTCTCAGTCTCTCTCTCAATCTCTCTCTGTCTCTCTCTTTTTTTTTCTCTCTCTCCCCCCTTCTCTTCTGATTCAGCAGCATGCCTGCTGATGAAGCCCAGTTCCTCTTATCACTGCACTGATCCAGTCACCAACTAGATCTCCAGGAGGTTTCTACATTTCTTTCAAGCAATAGGTGGACCGCACTTTTCTGATGTCATTCTAGTGCAAAGATAGAAGGACAGTAAATCCACAGATCTGAGTTCTACTCTCAGCTCTGCTGCTAATGACCTCTGCATCCTGGAGCTAAATTTTCCTGGCTTTACCTGAATTTTCTCATCTGTGAAATGGGGTTACCTCCATCATATGGGTACCCAGAATGAGGAGGAGGAAAAGAAAATAAAATTAGCAGACAGTATCTTTAGAGATGATATTCTGGTCCTATCAACATTAACAGTGGTGCATTGTTCCAAGTTGTTGTACCAGTTGGTCACACTCCCAGGTGAAGTACATGAAAGTGATTATAGGTAATAAATATCTTTTTTTTAAAAAACTTATTGCAGAGGCAGTTTTTCCACTGTTAATGAGGGTAATTTGACTTGGTTGAAGGATTGCAGTTCTTAAGAATTAATGCCGCAATCCAATTCAAAGATTTAAAGAGATCTCAGATTTTTCACAGGTCGTGTGTTAGTGAATGTGCTCCTATCACATAGCAGCTAATGGAGTCTAACAGCCGTCTGTCATTTCGTGTTTCTTCAGTGGATAGCAGCTTTGCCCTTGATAGCAAGTCTACTTTCCAAGCAATGCAGGTTATTTAGTACTATGGTATATTTGTAGCACTTTTAAGAGAGAGTATCCTATTTCTAATAGCCCTAATTACTGTATAAAGCAAGGTTATCTTTCTTAATTACATGTTTGAATCCTAATCTACTATAGTCTAAGGAATTTCAAGCTGTAGTTGCTGCTTTCTTGCTTTTTGCTTTTTTTACCCGGGTTTGCTTTTTAAAAAAAAAAATTTAAACTAATTCATGTATCATTGTATCAATGCATACAGGTTAATCGCGTGAATACAAAGGTTACATGCCTAGCATTCATAACTTTCCATTATTTATAATGATGCATTATTATCAGCTAACAATATTTTGTAAAGGCTTATTTGTAAATGATGTTGGAAATGCTCTAATTTCTCGATCCTATTATGTTCCTAAATATTAAAAATCCCATTTTAAGGCAATTAGAAGCATTTACTTCTATTTAAATGTGTGTTCTCTAGACAGTGTCACTCTATACTCTGCACACAAGAACCTTTGTTCCTTAATTAGAAAAAGGACTAGAGCTCATTAATTGTGGTTCCAAGTGGTGTCTGCACAAATGGTGAGGGAATAATACATTAAAAAAAAAAACACAACAAAAGATTGAGCTTAAATCTGTAAGTCTCTTGCAATCCTGAGGACTGATAAAAGATAAATAAACTGAAGACTCCTCTTTACAGGGTAGTCCTCCCATCATGAACTGTCTGTCCTTGAGAGAACTGGCTACTCATCAGTTTAAGAGCCAGAGAGATGGTTTACACACCCACAGGAAGAGGAAAGTGGAGAATACACACCCAATAAAGAAATCTAGAACTTTTCCTGTGATGAAAGCTCATGACTTTCAAAGTCAGGTCATATGGCTCTTACAACTCCTTTGGTCAGTTAGCGGATACCAGCCAGGCGAGCTTAGATTTTGCTCAAAACAGATGAATTATTGGCAAACACGATAAAATATGGATGTCTCAAGTCTATAAAAGGGGAAGAATATTTAATTCCTCTGCTGGCAAAGTCAACAGAGAATTTGGATAGCCCCAAATGCTAAATTCTCTTGTAAGGCCTACCAGTGGCAAACTTGAGGCCTAGATTTTGCATGTGAAGCAGGTCTTTCTTGAGTCTCTTAGGAAGCTTGAGATCTCCAGTATCCCCACTAATATTAATATTATTGATGATGGACCTGTCTGCGCCAGCTAAACTTTCCCCCGGTTACAAACTCCCTTGGTTTTTCTAAGGGAGAAGGAAGTAAATCTAACTTCCTTATTGAAATACTCCTATATTTTGCCTAGGATGGGGAAAAATAAAATCGTAGAGAAAATAGCATCTTGGGCAGAGGAAATGTGGCGCAAAAGTCAGAGATCTGGAAAGCTGTGTAGCTGGTTGAAGGGTTTGTCAAGGTCTCTTCTGGCATGTTTTCATTAACCTAGTAGATACCTCTTGATGGTGTTTAGAGCAGACTCAATCCTATAACATTGTGGGGATCCACCCCATTTCTTTCCTCCCACTTTGGTCACTGAGTTAAGATAAATAGTCCTCATCTTGCTAATGCTAATGGAAGATGTTATTAACAAAAGGGGATGTTTCTTCAGTGAAGAATAGGACATTTGGCATGTGAAGACACAGCATCGTTTTTTCGTATGTTAATAGTGGTATGAATCAGAAATTGTGAATGTTAAAACCAAGATCCGTTTTCTAAAATGTACTGTTGTTTAAAAGCCTTGTCTAGCCAGGAAAATATTCCCTAGTCATCTTCTATGTTGTATTTTAGACAGACAGACAGAAAGAGAGAGAGAGGGAGAGAGAGAGAGAGAGAGAGAGAGAGAGAGAGAGAGAGAGAGAGAGAGAGAGAGAGAGAGAGAGAGAGAATAGATTTTAAAATGTAAAAACCTGTTCTTCAATTGAGTATGCAAAAATCTTATTGCAGTATTTATTCCAAACCTGCACTCATAATGTTCAGTCAAGGAGAAAACAGCAAAAAACAGTTGTTGATGGACTTAGCCGAGAACTGGATTAAATAAGCATTAGTCTACTGGAGCTGATTACAGGAATATGAAAATGCAGTATCTTAATGGTACATATTTTCATGTGGCAGCTAAGTTGCCTTTCATTTTGCAGCTAATATGTCTATTCTTATGAGTCATTTACTTCTTTAATTACCTTTTGCAGGCAAGGCACCATGGTATATTAATGTGAATGATTTTTACTGCTAGTTTATCATACAATGCCCCAGAAGTTGAAAGGCGTAATTGACTTGGAAGAACAGCTCATGAAGGAAACAATATTTAGTTGACAGTTTTCCTTGTACTCTCTGTTGACGTTTATGAGTTTACACTGTGCTAAAGGAGTAATAAACACAATTTTCTTTCAATAACAGAAAAGGGTAGCTTCTAAAATACATTTGTGGAAAACAGATTTGTTCATTTCTTGAATAGTATAAAAATAATACATTTCCAGTGATGATAGACCTATAAGATTGCCAATTGAATTAAACCTTTGAAGGTGCATTTATAACCTGTCTCAGAGCATTAGGAGATATTAGGGTTCATATGGATTGAATCAATTTAATGAATATTTAAATTATATACAGATTTGGATAAATCATATTTAAATCTGGGTGTTAGAGTTAGCATATTCGGCTGGCTCTTCCAGTCTTCCAGAGGGATAGCAGGGAGGGAGCTTGAGAGTTATGCAAAAGAAGATTCTGTCTTTGCCGGAGAGGGAAACCTCTTAGATTATATTTCAGGAAAATAAAATAAAGCAGGCACTTTATGCAACTTCTTTAAAGTTCTGGGCTTTGAAAAGTTAAAATAAAAAGACTCTGCTCTGTCATGGGCACTTTTGCTGTGGCAATGATGCTTTTATTCATCTGACCTTGTCAAATTGCAAATTCTCTTTCTACATCCGAGGTTTTTTTTTTTGTGTAGGTTTCATTAATCATCCAATAGAGAGTTAATTCAGCCCTGAGAATCCCCATTGCATATCCCAGGCCCTCTGCTAGAACCAATCTGGCACATGTGTGTGAACTCTCTTGTTTCGTTGGTTTGGAGGGAGTTAAACTTTTCACAGTTTTCTGGATTGTTTGCAGTTCAGCCCTGCGCAACATAATGAAAGTTTTCTAGCCATCTGTTGTTAAGCTGGCGGTGAGCAAGGCCAGTATATCCAAACAAAGTCCTGGCCTGCTGTAAACTGAACCTGTCAGTTTAGCATAGCTGTGTTGACCTCCCAAACGTGCAGGGCAGGCTTTGGTACCAGGCACTGACTGCCTAGAGAGCTTTAGAGGGGAACCAGTTTGGGGGGAGGGAGGAAGGGGGGAACCATGTTTACCTTTACCACTTAGTGTTCCTACCACTGACTTGAACTAGTTTATATTAAATCTCTACATTGACAGCATTTTCTTTCTCTTCCCTTATTCCAAACATTTTTATATAGTTTTGTGGGGAGGGGGGTAGAAAAGGGGGAAAAAAAAAACTTAGTTGATAGGAATTGTTATTGATCTTAGGAAAAGGTATTATTATTTCTTTTATATGTGTGTATATACACATGTATCTGTACATATATACACATGTATAATTCCTTTCCATGGAAAGACAACAAAAACTTTCTTGCCAGATAAAATTGCTTTAGATTGTGGCTATTATACTCATTCATCTACTTGCAAGGCTGGGTATTAATGGGCCAGGTGACTCCATATACTAATGGGCCATGTGAAAGAAGCTCTTGGATTTTTTTTGCTAATGATAGCTTAATAATAATAGACATGTTTATAGCATTATGGAACATACTATCTTTTGTCATCCATTCATCCAGCAAGTATTTAAGAAAAACTTAACTATATTAGAGACTCTTTTAGATGCTGAAAATACAAAGATTTAAAATAATACCTGCCTTCAAATAGTTTATAGAAATACATAATTATCTCATTTGAATCTCATGTCAACATTTTGGGGGGTATTAGTAACACTTAAAGAACACAGATCAATAACCCTTTCAGGCTGCTCATGTTATCCCCACTTTTAAGATGTGATTGTTCCAATACAAGAATTCTTAACTTCTGTGTGTGCAGATATATTCTTTATAATTCTTAATATTTAAGAATTCTTTTAAAAGATTATATAAGAATTCTTATAAATCTCTGAATTTTAAAGAACACATATATACATATGTATACACATATATGCACATGTGTGTATATAAAAGTCTATATGTGTGTTCATTTAAAATCTCCTGGTTGAAAATTTTTGTACTAAGATTTTTATAAAATTGAGTCTTTAAAGTCTTAAAAGTTAAACACACATTTCATATGTTTGTGTGTATATGCATGTATGTATATACACACATATATGTTTGTGTATATAACTATACTTTTGTATATTTGGTTTCCTTTGTAAACCTATATATTTTATTTGATGTACTGCAAGACTTTCTTCTGAGAAAGCATCCACAGTCTGCATCTGTGCAAATAACCAAAGAGATCCATGACCCAAAAAGGAAAAGAATCTCTGCTTGAATACTTTATCATTTGTTTACATTGTTCAGTTTTACAGTGCCTTTAATCAACAAGCATAAACTTAAGTATCTATTTTGTGCTAGATACTGGGATACAAAAGCAATCATGAAACAGTTTCTGCCTTCAATGAGCTTACTTTCTACCTTGAATTTAATACAATGATTTTGAGGTTTCTTGTAGAGAAAAAAATCTGGTAGCTATTGCCTTGGATGTCTCAGACCTCCCAATGAGAATTCATTCTTTAAAGAAATAATACTTAGTTTCAACTCATTTTGTCTGAATGTGATTTCACTCTCTCCTCCCCTAAAGAAATTTACTCATTAAAATTTTCTCATTAAATTTACTTACTAAAATGCCTAAATTGTATTTTCTGTTCTGCAGTGTTCATGCAAAAAGACTGTTTGCTTTCTGTTCAGATTCAGGTTAAACTAAAGGAGACCAAATCCTCAAATTATCTCTCTATTTTTAAAATCCCACTTGATGTGTTTTGTATATTTTCTTTTTATTGGTCCCATGTAAACAGTGTCTTGAATCTTTGACATCCACACTGCTATATTCATCTTTATCTCTATCTAGTTTTGCCAAATTTACCTATAGCTTTTGGGGATTTTTTCTTGACTCTTGGAAAGCAGTCACTGGACTCTTCGGCTCTTACCAAAAGGTATATAGGTCATCAGGTGATGAAATTCTCTCTCATTTCCCCCATCCCCTTCAATGTTTCATTGTCTCCCTTATTTTACATAGGCGGTATATGCAACTGAGCAAAGATTTCTTGAATATGTTGCCAGTTGAGAGGGAGAATCATCCAGGTGGGGTAGAGATTGGGGGAAAAGAGTGAAGAGAAGACATTAGATATCTACCAGAATTACCAGCATGGTAAACATATTTAAAATGATATGGAGAACTCATGTTCTATTCAGCTATCATAAGGCTGCCTTTCAATTCCATTGCCACAGGATTTATTTGAGCCTCTAGGAGATATTACTCAATCAATCATTTATTAAGTACCTACTATGTTCCAGACACTGTGCTAAGTTCTGAATCTGAAACAAAGGAAGATCCAGAGACAAACAGTACCTCAGTCATAGGTTCAATCTACTTGGGATGGGAAAGAGCAAGACAAGCATGAAAGCCATATGTAACATGACCAATGTCATGAGAGAGGTGAAGACTCTTTTTTTTTTTAAATTCATTTTTCCAAATTATCCCCTCCCTCCCTCCACTCCTCCCCCCATGGCAGGTAATCCCATACATTTTACATGTGTTACAATATAACCTAGATACAATATATGTGTGTAAATACCATTTTCTTGTTGCACATTAATTATTAACTTCCGAAGGTATAAGTAGAGGTAAAGACTCTTAATGGTCATTCAACTGCAGGATTTCACCCAAAGCTGGGGATTCCATGAGTGAAGGACCAGACTACAGTCAAAGGAACGAGGGAGAAGGCCCCCCCACACACACACACCCCTTTTGTGGGGTAGGAGTTTTAACATTTTTTACAGAATGTTAGGGACAAGTAGTAAGATGGAAGTAAAAACGATTCAATTTAAAATTCAAATGAGTGCACTTACTAGGAAATCCCATACAGCCATAATCTGTTTGTAAGGTGACTGACATATAAAGTGCTTTTTTTTTCAAGTTAAAAAAAAAAAGATGAAGAAGAAGGAAAAGTCGGTATAGAGTTTCGGGTATAAATGTCAGGTGCAACGTAATGTGTGCTCACTCAAAAAGTCAAGCAGATAACCTTGGCATTCGGGACATCACCTTTTACAACATGAAATTGTATTTTGTTGTATGTGTGTGTGTGTGTGTGTGTGTGTATGTGTATTTCAAAAAAGGACTACATTAAGAGGTCACCTATTAGCTGTGTTTTTGCTGTCTGAAACTCAGCCCTCCTGTCTATTAAAATCAAACCACTGTGTAAACATTCCGGGGTCGTTCATTCTTGGGCTCCACAAGGACCGAGGGGGATCAGGTTTCACCTGCCTGCACATCTTCCAGAAATTAGAGCAATTAGCGTGAAGCCATTTCACATTCAAGGTCTACGGTGACATTCAAGTCCAGAAGAAATCTGAGAGGGAAGGGAGAGACAGTCGTGTGCTGGGACTTCTGGCAATGGCCACTCACCAGTGGTCTGCATTTGAAAAACCATCATCATTTGAGGATATGACTGGGAGGCTTTCATTTGCTCTCCAAAGTTGCTATTTCCCAGGGGCTGGGGGGGGGGGGACCAGCAAACATTTCATTTCAGTAATTGAGCTCTAGATATACATGACATGTAAATGCAAACCTGGTTTTTAACCGGTCCCGTGAAACAAAATGATGTTAATCACCTTACCCACATGTTGGTGACAACATCTTCTCTATATCCAGAAATAATGTGTTTTCTAATTTATATGGGAATTTATATTCAGTGTTTACATAGTAAATCTCACCAGTTCAGGTAAATGTATCCATTACAGTGACATCCTGTATTTAGTTTGGGGATTCTCGCAGCAAGTCTTTGAAGGCTGCTATTTCTTAAAAGGTTGGCACAGATTAGTGTTGACCTTAACAGATTAAACTAGTACAGTGTAAAGATAAATAATCAGCCTTTAGCACATTAGATAGCTGCATAAGCATGACAGAAGGTGACTTTCTACAGCAGTTTTTCAAATCCAGTCTGCATTTTTACATTTGGAACTTAGCTACACAGGACCCTGGGTTTTGCAGAAAGCAAACCCTAAACTGATTACAACTCTTTAAATTGGTTAATACATTTTTAAATCCACATTTTTCCTGTTGGTTTATTATGCAGGGGGAAAAAAAAGGCTAATTTTAAAAGCCATGCCTGCTGTAAAAGAAGATCTTGCTTTGGTGTCCCAGAGGGTGTCCTTAATCAGAAATAACCCGCAGGCGAAATTATAATGTGGAATTCTGCTGCCCTTTAACCTAGCACTGCCTGCTCATTCAGTGTTTGTTAACAAACAGCTCTAAGTACAAAATTGTTTGAGAATTACTTTTTCATTATATGTACTGACTTTAATTAAAATAAGAGGCTTATTTTTAAATGAAAAAATGTATGCATTCTCTTAGAAAGTTTTCCTGATTATTCCTTTACAAATTACCCCAGTCAGCTTTAAAAAAAAAAAAAAAAAAAAAAAAAAAAGCAGCCAACTCCTGGATGTTGGATGCAGATCAGTGGGACTAAAATCATCTCATGAGCTAGTCCTTTCTCTTTTTTTGAGGGAGAGGGTAGAGCTTTAATGTCCATCTAATAACTAGCCATTTTAGAGAATCGAGCTTTTTTTAATGTTCTCCTCTCCCTCCCTCATCTACAGTCTAAAACTACTTAAGAGACCTCGGGATAAGAGATGCTCTTTTTCCTGAATGCCTCTTTCCCATAGTGCCCTGAGTGTTATTCCTTTGGATACTTCATTAAAACTAGCAGAGACAGGTGATGGTAATAAATTGCAGTATTGGGGGTGCTAAGCAAGGTAAGGCACTACCCTCTCATTTTCTTGGAAACACTTGATGGAAGGGGGTTGTTAACAAATTAATTGAATTGCTTATAATTGGAAGAGCTGAGTTTGAGTGGAACATTTGCATTGGATCTCCTTCTCCTCCTCCTCCTCCCCACCTTCTCTCCCCCCCCCCAAGTTTACATGCTGAAGCGGAAACCTTGTGGTACTCGGAATGAAGGGGATGCCTTCTCTGTAAAGCAGATATTTCCTATTTTTTCCCTCTCGCCTAGTCTTCTGTTTCTATGATCTGCCTTTTGAACTGTTTTTGTGGCTGATCAGTTCCACCTAATATGTCTCTTGATTTCTGCTATTGTAATACTCAGACGACATGCTGTTCTCTTCATTTTTATAAGCTTTAGATGCTCCTGCCTGTCATACTCTGGCGGTTTATCTTCAGCGTCTGGATTTGCTTTCAGACTTGAATGTCTATCAAGCTGCTGTTGCTTTGAATGTGAGATCAAAAGAAGATGAATTCCAGTAAAAAAATTTCCTTCTATGAAGAAAAGATTGGGGCCTGTGTAAACATCCCACTGACAGCTCCCAATGAGTTATTTTAGCAGAGCATTAGCACCCAGAATGACAGACAGTCCAAGACTCCATGCTAAATAACAAATCAGTCCCTTCAGTGGCAGCCGCACGTTAGTTACCACAACAGCGGTACATTTTTCTACAGGGATCCTGGTTCTCTTCCCCCTACCCCCCACCTCCCCCATACCCACCAGCCTCCCTTGACTATGGCTGGTCGACTGTTCATATTCCTCCAAGCTGTCTTTCTGAGCCTGTGCTAGCCTCCTTTAGTGTCTCGGGTATGTCATCACCCATGTGACAGAAGATAGGACTTTAATAATTAGTTTGGGGTGGGGAAAGCAGGGCCCAAGGAGGGGAACCAGTCACCTCAAGATAAATAGATACTTTGGTTTGCTGACTAGAAGGAAAAATCAGCAAGGATTTTTTTTTTTTTTTTAAGATCAGATGGAAGAGCAAATGTATCTACCCCAAATGCAGAGATGCATGTGTTCTTTCAGGAGCACATGGGATACCGAGCCACTAAACTCCGCAGCATCTTTCTAATAATAAAAAATTCAAGCAATCGCACTTTTCCCGTGTCGACACCATGCCCCAAATGTTCGGGAACGCAGGTTCCCCGAGACTCGGAAGGTGTGTATTTGTGTGCAGAAGTAAGCCGGCCGTCGTATTTGGCTGCTGTTTGTCTGTTGGTCCAGTTAAGGCATAATTAGTTAGGTATGTTGCTGCTTGTCGACCTGAAGTGATTTCGATATGTGCCGAATTAGAATTAATAGATTTCTTTAAGTGCTCGATGCCACTTTGAAATTACCTGCCAGCTCCAACTGCTCTTTCAACTTTGAAAGAGGAGAATTACTTGAAGGATTCTTGTGGTTTCTTTGTCATTTCGAAGGCATTGCTACTGTGGAGGCAAGCCTCTTGTTGGCTAGAAAGGGCAATGTTCCAGGGTGTTTTTACTTCAGTGTATGCTCCAGCAGCCCGGCACTTCCTGTTTATTCAAACATCTTTTTACCATTCTCCAACCCCCGCTTCACAGAAAGAGCCAGAACACATCTACAGCAAGAAGACGGAAATCTCACAACAGTCAGAGCTCACCCCGTCAAAGTCTTCATTTTCTCTGTAAGTGTTCAGAGAAAAGGGAACGCTGGGCTTTGGGTTAAACTTTGAAACTTGCTATCTTCCTCTGTGAATGTATTCTTTTGGGGGAAGGAAGCTTTCCTTTCTCTTTACAGCTTTCAGAGTAAAATGAGGTGATTCAATTTGTTTATAGCTTTTTTTTTTTTTTTTTTTTTTTTTTTTTGCCCATCAAAGGCATTTTTCAGAATTGAAAAGAAAACTGGCTCTTTCTAACTCCTGTTCAGTTCACTGTTGCTTTCCAATGACTCTCTGGAGTATCAGTTAAGTAAGCAGTTGTTTGTTCTCACTAACATTTATTTCGGATTCAGAATTTAGACGAGAATCATGGTGTGTATGTGTGTGTGTGTGTGTGTGAGAGAGAGAGAGAGAGAGAGAGAGAGAGAGAGAGAGAGAGAGAGAGAGAGAGAGAGAGAGAGAGAGAGGGTTTGTGAGCTTCTTTTGAATTGTCACAAGTAAAAAAGTGAATGTAACAATTGATGGGGGTGGGGGCTCAGAGCTAGGGGGGCGGTGAGATTGTAGGCTCTTTAGCTGTAAAATCGTCCTTCCCTGATGTTTGCATCATGGTACCGTCATCATTTGTGAACTGGTCTTGATAATATTTGTACCAATTTCATGCCAATAAAAATCAGAGTGCTGAAACAAGCATAGCCATTATCTCATTCATATTACTATTGTTTAAGCGGAGGCTTCTGCAAAAGGGAAGGAAAAACCATGCTTACTTTCTGTGATGGTTGTTAACTTTCATGTTACAGGATTCTTTTCAAATGTTTCATTGTTAATAATTGGCATGGCAGGTAAAGACAAGTGGACTTAACACGTTAGGGAGAGCTTTCCTCTGTAACAAATGGGGAGATGGAACTGCTATTATTTTTTTCTTACTGAAATCAAGAGATTAACAACAAATAGTTAACAATTATTTTCTTGATCTTGAATGTTTCATTGAATCGTAAAGTTCTTCCTCCCTCTCCTTCCCTGGGGAGGAGGGAGCCCATCAGTAAAACCTACATGAGGTTGTCATTTTTGCTTACTGTTTACTGGTCAGAGAGTGGAGGAGATATGGAAAGATTGCCATCTTGGTCTGGGGAGAACCGCTTCTAAAGCTTTTCTATCGCTACCCAGACTCAATGCCCTTAAAATATTAGTCTACAAGGTAGCATCTCTTAGGACAAACAGGGAAACCAAGCAGGATAATTACCTGACCCTCTTCTTAAATACAATAAAAACTGGTACATCTATATAATTTTGTTTATACTTATGTTTTTATTTACATATATAATCTATACATGTATATATGTATATATAATGCACATGTATATGCTTATCTACTTTTTGTTAGGCTGGCTTTTTAATGTTCATAAGTTGTTCTACTTTGTAAGGGGAAAAAAAATGGTGTTTGCAACTGCCTTAAGGACAATTTGTTTAACAGTAGGAGTAATTGCATGGGGAAAATGGAAAGAGTGACTGAAGGTATTTACTCAGATGGCAGTGTAGGTGTGGGGCACAAAACTGTGGGAACAGTGGGCTGCTTTTCTTGGTATCTCAGTCTATTTGATGACCATCAAATTTCCCAGCTCACTGGGTTTGTTTTTTCTGGATGGCACGTTTGATTATTTATCAGAAGGGAAAGGGAGTAGCTGAAGCAAATAAACATGTGACTGAGCTCTGTTTTGTTTTCCACTCAGAAGGCCATGCCCTTTAACAGATATACAGAAAATAATAAATGCATTGTTTTATGATAAAAGGAAATTATATGGGGCTTTTTTATAAAGCAAGTGAGTTAACTCTTTAGATTCAGGGACTTTAAAAAAAAATCTTTTAAAAACTCATAAGGTTTCTCACTGGGAACCAGTTCATTATCTTGGATCCTTTGACAATAGATCTTTCCCATGAATTATTGTTTAATTATGTGGCTTTTCTAGATCTGTCATATATATATATATATATATATACATATTATATATATATATACACACACATATATATACATATATGATTATATATACATATATATACACATACACACATATGTATTGTCTTTCTAAAAAGCTACTGAATATATTTTTTAAAATGTACCTGTGCCTCAATTTATCCTTTTGTAAGAATATTGAATGACACTATCTGTTGACATTTTGACAAATAATAGATTCTTATAAAGAAATGATAGCATAATGAGAATGTGGTCTTTTTCTTTCTTTGCACTTCATGGTGTTTAGAGGAGCTGCATTTCATGCCTCACCGTACAGTTTGTGTATAGGTCCTGTGTTAGTGGAAATTGCCTTGTTCCGTGCCTCTCACAGGGCATTCCTCTTTCTCCAGGCACATTAGCTCTCCTGTCCATGATGCTAAGTGACATCCTAGTGTACCTTTTAGGCTATTATTATCTGAAGTAGAGCTCATTTGTTCTCCTGAGGACTAAAATAAGGCTTTTAACCATGAGTGTAGGTTTAAGAATCAATAGCAGCAAAACCCCACCATCAGCCCAACCAAAATTTGGCTTTTTCCTATCATGTATTGTGCATAGGTAGAAATATACATGTTTCCATAGTGAAAATATACACATAGACCCTCTGGCCTTTTTTTTTTCTTCCTTGTCAAGAGGATTGATACCTTGTGGTATCCTGTCAGGGGAATTCTGTGCAAGGAACAACTACAAAGTAATGAGATTGATTCCTCAAAGTGCCCTTCCGCAGAAATGGATCCCCCAACTTTCCAGGTGACTATAGACCTCGAAGTGGATTTTGCCTGTAGTGTTTTGGAATGTAAATGTACAATACGTACCCAGGAATTCCCTTTCGTTGCCTATATAAGGGAACAGTAGAAACTGGCACTCTGGGCTGGATGTATTATTGCATGGTTTTCTCTCACAGGGACAGTCAGCCTTTCCCAAAAGCACCCTGAAACATGTTATGGAAGTTATTTGACCTATGAAAAAATCTACAGATGAAAAATGTAGTTGCTTTTCGGGGCCTTTGTTGTTATGTTGAGTACATCTTAAAAGGTTCAGTAGTTTGGTTGGATAATAATAATAATGATGATGATGATAATGATAATAATAATACTTTGTACTTATATAGGGCCCTTTGTCTGAGGAAATCAAAGTGCCTTACAAACATTAACTCATTAAGTCTTAGAACGAACACCCTTGGGGCATAAGTAGGCAGTGAATATTATCCCACTTTTGAGGTGGGAAATATATCCCGTTAAAATTATTTACAATTTCCGGCTGTGCATAGATTTTAATAGCTAGTTTGCAAACCAGAATGACATTGGATGCCATGAGAACGGATTGCCCGTGGGATTGCAGGACAACCTAAAAGTATGGGTAGAGCATAGGCGAGCTTGGTTGGTTGAAGCAAGAAGTAAGTCTTGAGTATGATTGGGACAAGCATGATTGTTAAAATTTTTATAAAAATAGGGTGGGTTTTTGTTTTTCTTTTGCTATTCTGATAGTTATCAAGCTGGAAGAAAGGAAGGGTATTAGGAAGAGAGGAGTAGTGATCTATCTAGAGCCAAAAGACTTGGCTTGATATCCCAGTTCTGCTACTTCTTATTTGTTTGACCTTAACTCACTTCTCCTCTGAGACTCGATTTCCTCATCTAAAAAATAAAAGGATTGGACTAAGCACCTCAAAAGCCTCATCTAACTCTAAAACATGGTGCTATAGAAAAATGCTGAAGGTAGAGAGTCCCAGGAGCTGAGTTCAAATTTCAGTCCTACTATTTACAAGTAACTCTTTGACCTCAAGCAAATCTCCCTGATATTTAATTTCCTTCCCTGTAAATTGAGAGGATTGGCAGATGATCTCAAGACTTTTTTTTTCCAGTGCTAGATCTGTGATTTTATAATCCTTTTTTTTTAATTGGTATAAGGCTGATAATTTAGCATATACATATACAATTGGTTTGCTTCCAAAAAAAGAGTAGAGTCCTTACTTTTCACTGCATATATAGGATAATAAAATTATACATATAGAACTGGAATGGCATGTAGCAGCTATTACATCAACCCCTTAATTTCACAGATGTGGAAACTGAGGCATGGAGTGATTTGTCCAAGGACACAGAACGAAAAATGTTTAAGACAGAATTTGCACTTGGGTCTTCCTGCTCTTGTAGTCTAGGGTGCTTTCTATTACATAACAGTAGGAGTAATTTAAAAGTTGCATTTTTTCCTCAATACCATTTTATTTTTCCAAATACACATAAAGATTGTTTTCAACATTTATTTCTGTAAGATTTTGTGTTCCAAATTTTTCACTCTCTTTTCTTTACCTCCCCCCTCCCTAAGACACAGATAGTCTGATACAGTTTAGACATGTACAATCTGTCTAAGCATATTTCCATATTTGTCATGTTTTGCAAGAAAAATCAGCCCCAAAGGGTGAAAAACCATGAGAAAGGAAAAGCAAATAAACAACAATAACAAAAGTATGAAAATACTATCTATATGCTCTGATCCACATTCAGTCTCTAGTTTTCTCTGGATGCAAAGGGATAGCTTTTCCATCACAAATCTATTGGAATTGTCTTGGATTACTTCATTACTGAGAAGAGCTAAGTTCATTATAGTTGATCACCACATAATCTCACTTTTACTGTGTACAATGTTCTCTTGGTTCTGCCAACTTCACTCAGCATCAATCCATGTAAGTCTTTCCAAGCTTTTCTGAAGTCAGTCTGCTCATTCATCTTTTCTTATAGAACAATACCATTCCATTACATTCAAATGCCATAACGTATTCAGCCATTCTCCGACTGATGGGCATCCATTCAATTTCCACTTCCTTGCCACACAAAAAGAGTTGCTACAAAGATTTTTGCACATATGGGTCTTTCTCTCTTTTTGATGATTTCTTTGGCATTTAGATCCAATAGTAAGACTACTGGATTAAAGGGCATGCACAATCTGATAGCACTTTGAGCATGGTTCTAAATTGCCCTACAGAATGGTTGGATCATTTTACAACTCCACTACCAATGTATTGGTGACCCAGTTTCCCCATATTCCCTCTAACATTTATCATTATCTTTTCCTGTCACTGTAGCCAATCTGTGCCTCAAAGTTGTAAAAGTGAGATATTTTAAAATATAATTTATAACACAATAACAATTGTTACTCTCTCTCTCCATATATATATATATATATATATATATATATATATATATATATATATATATATGTATATACATATATATATGTATATACATATATATATATAAAACAATTGCAAATAGAAGACATAAATTATCAGTAAAATTATCAGTAAACCCCATAATGACTTTGGCCTCACTCTGAATTTATCATGCTTTGTGTAAAAAAAAAATAGCATTTGGTTCTGAGGACTTTACAAGTAACATATAGGTAAATAAAAAGTTTTTTGAAGTTGATATAGTTTTAGTTGATATTGATATTATTAAGTTTGTTTGCATGTGTATATGTGAAAGAATACAAAAATAGTATAGGGAAAAATAATTCTTCCTGAGAATTTGATATACTGTAATTCTAAAATCAAGATCTCTCTTCTCCCAGAGTCTGCTCCTACTTTCGTATATCAGATAAATCAGTCTTTAGCCCTATCAATGATAGGTTCCATTGATTGGCAGCAGATTAGAGTCGTCCCCAGTGAACAGAAGTTTTGTAGACTTGATAAGGAAATAATTCTGATTACTTGGGAGAGCAATTTGGTCTCTTTTCCTATTTTTCTATTCTGTGTCATCCTTAAAGAACAATGTAAAAGGAATATGGAAACTGCCTTAAGACCTTCTTTTTTGAGTCCAATCATGTATGTTCTACACGTGTCTGTAATATAAGGGCCATCCTCAAGGCAACAACAAAAAGGAAAATTGCTCTAAATCTTTCTTGTTGTTAAGTAATCATGATGAGGATGAAAATGATGAGAATGATACTTTTATTTGATTACAACAAGGATTTATTTTATTCTCCCATCCATTACTCTAAAATATATAAAACAGTAGAATAGCAGCCTATCCCAGGACTGTTTCTATCTGAACTCCACTGCAAAAGACAAAATTAATGAAATCATTATTAACAATAATCATAACTAAAATGTATATGATGTATAGTTTTCAAGACATTTTACATATATTACCTCATTGCCTAAAATAAGTCAGTGAGGTTGATACCATTACTATTATCACCATTTTGTAGATGAGAAGATTGAGGCTCACTGAAGTTATTTCGGATCCTTAGCTGGTCAGCATCAATTTTTAATGCTGGCCTGCCCAAATCCTGAGGCATCTAAGTGGTGTAGTGCTGAGCCTGGAGGAAGGGAGACGAGTTCAAATTTGACTTAATTGCCTCAATTTCCTCATCTGTAAAATTAGATGAAAAAGGAAGCATCAAACTGTTCCAGTATTATTGCCAATTAAGCCTCAAACAGGATCATCAAAAGTCAGACACTACTAAATCAATTTAATAACAGCAGCCCCAACCTGTGGAAATTCCTTTGCTTTCATTTTGTATTTATTTATCTGAGTGCATGATGTGCTCTCTTTCCTCTCTCTTAGTCTCACTCATGTAAAGTCCTTGAATATAGTGATTATTGCATCTTTTTCTGAATCCCCATCACCTAACTTAATGCTAAGCATGTAGTGAGTGTTTAATAAATTTCAAGTGAGGTGGAATTTAAATCTGACTTTTGTTGCTATTTAGTTGTTCATTTATGTCTTGTAGACTTTATTTATGAGGTTTTCTTGGCAAAGATACTACAATAGCTTGCCAATTCCTTCTCCAGGAGGATAAATAGGTGTCCCCATTTTACAGATGAGGAACTGAGGCAAACAAGGTTAAATGACTTGCCTAGGGAATTAAGTGTCTGAGACTGGATTTGAACTCAGATTGCTTGGACGTTTATCCATCTAGATGCCTAAATCCAGGTTTATTTGGCTCCAAATTCAGCCTCGCACAATTTCACATATGAACTTTTTCCAGTTAGTTTTATGTCTGTTGTATTAGTCATCAAATCCATTCCAGGAATTACATGAATTGAGAGGGAATTGGAGATTTGTTATTTTACTTTTGTGAGAAGTAATTTTGCTATAGTTGAAACCGTATTGGTAGAAGGAAAATGGGAGGGAGTGGGATATATGGGGAGGTTAGTTGCATATCAAAAAAATCTTGGGAAACATATGCAGGGATGTTAGCATGACCTTGATTGCTATCATCATCATCATCATCATCATCATCATCATCATCATCATCATCATCAATAATCATACCATTCTTTCCATCTTTCTTCAGATAGAAATAGTCCCGAGTGAAGTCACTTTCCTTTATTCTTCTATGTTTAATATAGATAAAATGTCTCCATTTTGTCATTGAGTAAACCTTTTGGGACATAGTCTCATCCTGTGTAGACTCTGGCAAAGCATCTTTGGGACAGATGACACGTCCCTCGTCTGTTTTCATGTAGTTTGGGTTTATTCCCCTAGTATTCTGCATCTTGAGTTTTTCATTGCACATAATTTGGAGATGATGTGCCTTCAGGATGGTAACATCTGTTAAAAATGCTGTTTTTAATGTTTTTATGAATCAGTGTAGAAGGAGTTTGCTTATATGGGTGTTAAATTCTATTGATATAGGGAACTCCTCCCACATAAGCAAACTTCCTCTACCAACACCTACACTGAACATCTAGTCTTAAATGATTTCCTGAGGCACTGTGAACTTAAATGACTTGCTCAGGATCACACAGTCATTATATATTATAAGTGGAGCTTATACCCAATGCTTCCTAAGTTTGAAATTGGCTCTATCACTATGCCACGATCCCTATCATATTGTATAATATCTTGTACATGTTAATAAATGTTACCTTCCGCGACTCATGTAATAATTTGCTGAGAGTCTCTCCCCATTCTATTCTGTCCTTCATTTAGCCACCATAAAGTGATTTTCCTAAAACATAGGTCCAACCATGTCACTCTTCTACTTATTAAACCCCATTGGCTCCCTGTTACCTTCAGGATCAAATACAAAATCCTCTGTAGATTGTTCAAAGCCCTTCATCCCCACTTCCCTTTCCAGTCTCCTTATATCTTATAACGTTATATCTTCCCACCAGTGATACAGTCTCCTGGTGGTTTCATGAACAAGATACTCTTTTGTATTCAGGTATTTTTCTGGCTTTTCCCCAGGCTTTCCATCTTTTTTATGACTTTCTTCATCTCTAGCCACTAGTTTCTCTGACTTCCTTCAAATCCTAATTTCAACTCCATCTTCTACCTTGCCCAACCCCTCTTAATTGCCTTCTCTTTTTTATTTTTATTTTTTTTTTACCATCTCATACATGTTTGTTTCCTTCTTTAGATTGTAGGCTCCTTGGCCATGGCTCTCTATTGTTTCTTGTATATTTTACCCAGTGCTTAACTTGGTCTCTCTCATATATTAGCAACTTTTTAGTTGTAAATTGATTGATTGACAGTAATGGAGGAAGCTAGAGAAGAGGAAAAAAAATGAGGGTATGCAATGGTCTTATCAAAAGCCCCACTTGATGGGGAATAGCTTATTTTGTTCTGTTTTGTCAATGAGCCAGAGCTGAGATAGAAATAGGAATTCAGAGAATAGTTCAGCCAAGAGTATCAGGTATTTTGTCGCTCCTTATCTCACTGTGACTGGAAGAATATGGACCATTGGGACCAACCCCCATGGCCTATTGGCAAAGAAATTTTGACATGTTGTTGTTTGTTTGTTTGTTTGTTTTTTTCCATTCTGGGTAAGGTTGACCTCTTCTTCCATCACCCCCACCTCACTTTTGTCCCACTGGAGTTCAGAACTCTCAAGCTTAAGTGAACCAACAGCCTTACTCCTCCCTCCCTTCAGTTACCTAAGCAGGTCAGCCATGTGCCATCACACCTAGCAAGCGTCAACTTTGAAACCAAAAGAGATGACAGGCCTCCTGAAAATTGGAAGAAGCTGGTGTGATATAGGGAATTGTGACACTCCCCATGGAGACCACATGACCATTAATGAAACTAGGCACAAATGTCAATTTAGAGCATAAGGTGAAAAATTAAATGTCACTGATAAGTCTAATGAACTTTTAGTGGCTAGATAATGAATATTTTCAAGTAAATAATAATTTTTTAAAAAGATTGAGAGAATTATAGTTATAATTTACAGTGAGGTTAGGGCTCCATAGAATTCAATGTCATTAAGACATGAAAAAAGCAAAGAAATATCTGAACTCCATGCAAGCTTGAAGTCCAGCAGAAAATTCTTTGGGAACATCTCTCTTTGATGGGGCTTAGGGGTTTCTGTGCCTTTCTATATTGAGCATAAGTGTTGCCAAGGTCAGAAGAGATGACTAGAAGGTCTTTATCCAAGAAGATGTCAGGACACTTATATATACAATCTAACTTTATCAATAAGAAGAATTATAGTTCAAAACTGGAAGAAAATCCTGGGTGTTTCGGTATGTGGGAAAAAGAACTATATTAAATAATAAACCTTGCATCATGAGTAGAGGAAATTTTAGGCAAGTCAACAGTGATTATCAGGACAGAGACAGCAATGAGTATATTGAGTGAGGGGGAGAGAATGAATGGACTAATTTTAATAGACAAAATAATGTATTTAGGAGCAGTGTAATTCCATAGTGCTGCATGAACACTTTCTCTTCAGTAATCTGTCCTTACCCTAAGGTTCTTTTTACCTCTCACCTAAATTTTTGCATTAATCTTCTAATTGGCCTTTGAGCCTCACCCATTTCAATTCCATCCTCCACATAGTTATAAAAATAAAGTGAAAAAGATCCCAGAATTCAGAGTCAGAAAATATCTTTCCCCTTAGTATCCTTGAGACCCAGATGGATGACTTGAAACGTTTGATATGGAATTTCTTCATCTGTAAAGTGGAAATCACTCTACATGCATTCCTCATCTAGCTGAGTTGTGAGGACCAAATGGAATAATATTTGTACAACTTTTCATCATTATAAAGTTTTGTTATTGTTTCTCTGTGAATATGTAGCATATATTAATAGCAGGTTTTTATTTAATCAGTCAAGCATTTATTAAGCACTTAAGATGTTCTAGTTACTATGCTAAGTATCAGGAATAGAAGGAACAGTAAAAACATTGCCCTTCCCTTAAAGAGCACCTGTCTTCATAGGATTGAGAACATAAAAATACATATAGCCTATGTACACAATGTGAATAGGAGATAATCTTAAAGAGAAAGGTAGCTGAGATGGGTGAAATGTAGGAAAACCCTCATGCAGAAAGAGAGGTTTTAGATGAGATTTGAAGGAAGCCAGGAGATGAAATTGAAGAGGCAGAGCATCCATGCAGCCAATGAAAATGTACCATCACGAGACATGTCATATGTAAGGAGTAAGCAAGACCAGCATAATATGATCATAGAGTATATGGAATGGGAGAATCAAGTATGAAAATAATGGAAAAGTAGGAAAGGGACATGTTGGGAAGGACTTTAAATGCCAAAGATTTTATTGTTGTTGTTGTTTCGGTGGGTTCCTATTTTTCCAAAAGTCTTTTACAAAGGTATTTTTTTTCTGATTTTCATAATGATTCTGTGAAATAAGTACTATTCATGGTATCTGCCTTTATTTACAGATGAAGTGTATGGTCAGACATAGGGGATTAGAAGGGAGATAGGAGTCTGTTCTTGACTGATTCCAAGGCCATTGCTTTCATTATTCATATATGCAAAATAAGTCACTCCTTCATTTCATAGAAGAGCCTGACAACAAATTTCCATTTTTTTTGGAAATGGAAGTTACTTTCCCAAGGTCATTGAGTAATGAGAAAACTAAGGCTTTGGTTTTCCCTCATTTATTTAGAGAGACAGTGGACAAAACATTAGATCTTGTATCATGAAGACAGAAGTTCAAATCCTGCCTCATACATTTACTATCTTTAACAAGTCATTTAATTTCTGTTTTTCTCAGTTTCCTGACTTGTAAAAATGAAGATAACCATAGAACTTACCTCTCAGGGCTGTTGTGAGGCTCAAATGAGGTAATACTTTAAAATGGCTTTGCATAATTTAAAAAACTGTATAAATGTTGTTAGCATCATCGTCATCATCATCATCTTCCTGAGGTGGGCCCAGCAAAGTGCTTCTGACTTAATGTTATACTGGACATCCAAAACATGAACAGTGAAAAGTAAATATTTTTTAAAAAATACCCTATCCAGGGATCTGTTGGAATAATAACTATCATCAGAATAGCCAGTGAAACTATGGAAATTCTCCATTCTTTCAGAAATGTATTCAGATAATTTACATATTTTCAAAAAATTACTTTGTTATATACAAAAAAGTGAATCTACCGTATTCATAATCAAGTCTCTTACATGGCCTTCTGGGTCAAAGGGCCACTGCAGACCATGGAGGGTTAAGAGAGAACTTTTGACATCTTCTTAGATTCACCACCCTTATTTGTCATGCATACTATACAGTGAACCTGGAAAGAGTGGGGTTGATTCTATTTTTCTTTAATAAGCACTCATCTTGAACATGGAACAAAACCAAGATTTGGACACCGCCTTTCCAACTTGATATTTTATACATTTTATAATAAACTTGGATTGTGTTTCATTGCAATGCTGACATGGCCTGCAGCTATAGCACCCCAGACCATGATCTTGTCAAATCTCATAAGCTAAACAGGCTGAGGCATGGTCAGTACTTGGATGGATCACTGCCAAAGAAAACTCTGGTAGTGCAGGAATTGGTGTTGGTGATTCAGCGTCTGGCACTTGCTCCATTAGTGAGTACTGAACTAGTGCCCCAACATGGTATTATGGGGCACTGTGACTCCTTGGAATGGTGGGAGTCTCCACCCCCACCTCACCCTCTCCCCTTTGTAAGAGACTTCAAACAGACTTCCTGCCTATTTACAGCTATTAAACCTGTTTCAGTTGATTTTGCAAGAGATGGAGTTGTCTTTCTTCTCATGAAATTTCCTGTCTATTATCTTTCTAATAAACATATATATATAAAACTACTGATATGTGCACAAATGTATGAGTATTGAAAAGATCTATTCTGATTGTCTGAGAAGATTCTCCCCATCATCTCAAATAATTAAAGAATCTCCTTGATCCCAAATGGCCCTCTTGGTTTCATTTTGGTATGGTTCACGTAACAGAATAATTGCAACTCTCTGTAGGTTTCTGATAACCCGTATGGATGGATTCTTGGGGCTTTTGCACAGGATGAGAACCTGGCCTTGTTGTTGGGGCTTACAAATCATGGCACCGTGCCTGAGCGAAGTTGCACAATTATCTTTCCCAAAACTAATGTTCGTTTTTGGAAACCTTTTGTTTCTCTCTCTTTTTTTCACATAAGTGAGGAACAACCTAAAAGATGAAATTCAAAATACTTGAAAATAATCTGAACGCCTTGCCAATCCAATTCAATGATTATTTAGTAATTATTATGTACTTATCATGTGCTTGGCACTGTGCTCAGTTCTAGGAATGCAGGTAAAAAAGAAACTGTCCCTACCCTTAAGAAGCTCTCATTCTACCATGAGAACCCATCCATGCTCATGTTTTTGTACTTATATTCCATTGAAAAGTAATAAAAAGAGGGAATACAAATAATAGATCTCAGCAATGATAGCCAATTCCCATAAAGTGCTAAGGGGAAAGCATTGCTTTTGTATGTAAAATCTAGGACCAGAGCTATATTTCATAATAAAGCAAACTAATTATATTAAAGCATCGGGAATCTAGGAAAATATTTTATCTTCTTTCACAAAAATAATTCTTTATCATGCATTGTTCTCTTGACCACACTTACACATCCAGGGAAGTAATGACCACTAGAGAAGTTGTCCTATGAGAGAGACAGCAATGATGATAAGGAATTGAATTTTTCCATTTGCTGTCCTTTTAATATCAGTTTTAATTCTTAACATTTCATTGATATTGATTTGGGGTGGGAGATGTAGAGTCATCCAGTATATCAATTTATTACATATATGTGTGTGTGTATATGTGTATACTAGATTTAAAAGTAGTTTTAAAAGATTGCAAGCTGTTTTACATCCTTACATGAAACAACTTGCTTAAATATCATATATTAGTGATTGACCCTAAAATAAAGGATATTTTCTTCAGTGGTCTATCAAAACTTGAAAGGTTAGGAGTAGTGCATAGAGTCTTTCCTTCTAAGTCACCACTTTAAATGCAGTGTTTCTGCTGACTTAAAGATTTTGTTATCTCCTAGCTTCTTTGGGGACACAAGCAAAGTGAATTGGATAGTCTACTACCACTGGTCAGTTGAAATTTTTATTGGCAATCCCTGAAAGGGGAACAAGAATTGGATGGGCCAGAGAGATGAAATGCCCTCTTATGCATTAGAATCGAATGTGTCCCTGCTCTTTTATATGTATACCAGTTTTATAGATATTGGGGACATTGTGTCTGCATGTTGGGATGTCTATCTACCTAACAGGCTGCGATCAACCAGATAAAGTTTGTAAGTTCAGCTTGCTGTTCTGCTGGCCTGCTATTCCAAAGAAGTTTACTGGTGAAATTTTATAGTAGATTGTTTTCATTCATAATAAAGTAAGAGAGCTACCTGGTTCTTGGTAGGTGAATAATTCCGATTTCTCTGTAAGTACTTGCTCAGTTCTATCGATTACTGTCTTTAAAAAGAAAATACCGATTCTCAGACCTTTTCCTTTTCAATTCAGAACTGAAATGATTGCTAGGTTTAAAGAAAGAGGGTGACAGAGTTTCTGTGCTAACTCAATCCTGGATCTTTCTACAGAGAGATTGTCAAATCATGTTTAGTGATGAGTGCTGCTGTGATGATGGTAGCTGGTTGCTGGGGTTGGACTGCCTTCAGTCAGATTAGATAGACTTGATGTAAAATATAAGAAATTAAGAAAGGAAATAGGACTCCTTTACTACTTAGCTTCCTATTTCCCCCTTTTATTACTGGCTTTTTCTCCTACCCCCAATGGCAGGGATTTTCAAATCCTTGAAATTATATTTGAAGCAATTTGGTCTTCAGAGTTGGGGAGAGTCTCTGAAAAAGAAACTAAAGGAAGGGTGAATGACTCAAACTTGCCTTTATACTGTGACAATTAGCAGGATTGACTTGCAAAAAAAAAAAAAAACATTTCTCTCAACTCTCTAATAATAAGAGAGTGCTGTGCATTAGACCCATATTTTGTTGGATCTTCTCATCTCAGTGTTTCAAATTACCTGAGAGGACATTTCTCTTAGGTCAGAAATTTGTGGAAAATATTGTTTATAAAAATAATTTTTGCTAAAACAGAATAAAACAAAAGAATAAGTATCACTATACAAGTAATATAAATTAATTTCAAGAAAAAAATAGAGTTCAACTTCAGGAATAACTGATTGATAGGCAGTAAGTCTATACTTATTAAAATATTTGTACATTATTACGTTATCTACTTTCCTCAAAACATTCTTCTCTCCTTTAAAAAGAAATTTTCAGAATCATTTTTTATGACAATGACAGAAAGAAGTAGGAAGGGAGGCATGTTGAAAAAGCTTATATTATGTAGTCACCAATACCTGTCCTCTCCTTCTCCTTTAGAAAAGAAGGGGGAAGGTTTTTTGTTGTATTTCTTTGGCACCAAATTTGTTAGTTATAATTTAATACTATTCAGTTTTGTTTTTTATATTGTAGGTTTTTCCACTTCCATTGCTGTAGTCATTTTGTAATTTTTTTTCTGGTTTTCATTTTGTATCAGTCGATATAAAGATTACCAGAGTTCTCTATATTCATCATAGTCATTCTTTCTTATATAACTGTAGTTTTTCTTTATTACCACGTGCCAGTTTGTTTGAATGTTCTCCTGTTAATGGGGATTTACTTTGTTTTCAAATCTTTGCTATTATAAAAAAGGCTGCTATAAAAACTTTGGTGTATATAAGATTTTTTTTTTGTCCTTTACTTACTGTAGGCATATACCATGCATTGTATTCTCTAGGTCAAAAGATATGGGAATTTTAGTCATCTCATAAGTCCAAAAACATTTTTTTTTCAGAATAGTTGGACTGATTCACAGTTCTACCAATAATGTATTAGTGTACTTTTCTTTCTATAATCAGTCCAATACTAACTATTCCAATTCCCATTATTTATTATCTTTCAGAATGTGTTAAGTTGAATTAAGATCTGAGAATTTTGACTTGTATTTCTCTTGTTTTTAGTGACTTGGAGTTTTCTTTCATATAGTTGGTAGCAATTTACATTTTGTTTGAGAATTGTTATTTCATATCATTTACCTATTTTATTGGCACATGTCATTTTGTCATATATATATATATTTTTGTTAGCTGTTTGCTTTTCTTGTATATAAAATCCTTAACAGATAATGCAAAGGAAAAAAATATTTTTTATCTAAGCACATACATCCTTTCTTATTCTACTTTAAATTTGTTCATTGGATTTTTTTTTCTATTTCATGTAATTGGAATTATCTGTTTTATCATTTGTAATTGCCTGTCTTTTGGTTAAGAATTCACCCCATAGGCAGAGTTATAAAAAGTACCTAATGGAACTCTCTTCTAATTGTTTTATGGTTGAATTTGAATATGCAGATAACATTCATTTGAGTTGATTGGGGTATATGGTGTAAGATAATGTCCTAAGCCTAATTTCTGCCAGACTCCTTTTCCAGTTTTCTCTGCCAGTGTTGTCACATAGAGTTGTTTTTTAAATAATTTATGTATATCAAGGGGCATCTAGGTGGTGCAGTAGTTAGAGTACCAACCCTGAAGTCAAGAGGCTCTGAGTTCAAATTTGATCTCAGACACTTAACACTTCCTAGCTGTGTGACCCTGGGCAAGTCATTTAACCCCAATCGCCTCAGCAAAAAAAAAAAAAAAAAAAAAAAAATATATATATATATATATATATATCAAACGTATATACACTGGATAATGGATTCAGTTGTGGTTTTTTTTTACTCATTTACTCATTCTACTTTGTCATTATTTAACCAGTACCAAATTTTTTTGATGATTGTTGTTTATAATATAATTTAAAATCTGGAAGAAATAGTTCTCTTTTATTCCTACTTGATTTATTTCTTTATCATTCTTCTAGATCTTTTTAAATGAATTTTGTTATTATTTTACTTGCTATATAAAATATCCTCTTGGTAGCTCTATTGTTGCAAGAACAAATCTGTAAATCAGTTTTGTCAGTTCTGTCACTTTTAACTTATAGGTATGACCTAAACATGAACACCGAATATATTTCATTTTTTTCAGTCTGAACTACTAATTATCTACTATTTTTGTTAAGGCCCATAATTTTAAATAGTAATGAAGGGGGGGAAAGATACAAATCTTGACAAGATACATATGGGTATGGATCATATCTTAATTATTTTTCTATCTTCTCTAATGCCAAACAGAGTACATCATACCTATTAAAATCATAATAAATATTTTGTGAATGAGTGAAGGAAATATGTCTAATAGACTGTTACAGAGCAATAAGTCACAAAAATTCTAGTAATTCAAGTGTTTATCATTATTCTGAAGTATTTCAGGAAAATAAAAACAATTCCTTGATTCACTCAGGTCTTTTTACTACCATCATGTGCCAAATATGTGGTATATCTCTGATAAATGAAGTGTTGCATCTGTCCAGTTTGGGAAACCTTTCAGTAAGACAGTAAAAAGTCTTCAAAGCATGAACCACATAATATATATGTATATATATACGAACACACACACATACATATGCATACATACATTCACACATGTACAGGTATCTTTAACTCAAGCATCTCAGGAACCAAATGGTAGAAATGATTATATAAAGCCCTGATTGTGGCAATATGATGCAAATATTTTCAGGTCCAGACAGCTATTTTAGATGAAATCATTTGTAAATAACTGAATTGTTCAGAAGTTCATTTATATGAAATATGCACTAGACAACATGCCTTTTTGGTACAACTAAACATCTTGTTATTTTTTATTGGAGGTAGTCATGCAAAGTGTTATTCTCCTCATCAAAATAATGATTTGGAGTCAGAGCACATTTCCAAAGCTCATATCTTAGTTGTTGTTGTTGTTGTTGTTTGGTTTGTTTCCTGTGTGTCCTTAGACAAGACATTTAACCTCTCTCTCTATTTTATCTTCTTTAAAGTAATGAAGCTACACTAAACTGCCTCAGAGATAAGGTTATAGTCCAGTAATAAAGTCAACCTTTTATTTTCTACTCCTTTCTTTAAGGTTAGCTTTAGTGGACATGAAAAGGATTAAAAAAAACTATGGCAATAAATATATTGAAAAAAAATGAATAGCATTTACCCTCTGGTACAGTAGAAAGAACACTAGCTTTTGAATGAGAGAACCTGTGTTCCACTCCCATCTTTGACATAACTCAAGTAACTTTGGGTAAGTTACAAAACCACCCCAGAAATGAGTTTCCTCTTCTTCTAAAGCACCTTCGAGTTCCATGATCCCTATGTGCAGTCAATCATTGTGACTTTCAGAGGCGTCCTCTGGTGATAACTTTTTCATCATTTAGTCTTCAAACAGAGGCTGAATAGAATATAGGACTGTCTATTCTATTTATTATAGTGGGGATTCCTTTTAAGTATGGGTTGGAATTGATAGCCTCCAAGTTCTTTCCAATACTGAATTCTATCTATATGCACATTTAAAATTAACTGATAGCTTTGTAATTCTTACTAAATTATCTTTGACATATTACTTAACAATTTACAAAACACTTTCATCACCTTTTTTCTCAGTACTTTATATCAAGATGTTAAATTAAGAAGTTGAGGCTTACAGCAGTTAAATAGCAAGTAGTATAACTAAGTATAACTAAGATTTCATTTCAGATCTTCTGAAGACAGGTCCAGTGGTGTTTTCACTCTACCATCCTCTCAGGTGATTGGTAGATTGGTTATACATTTCTCTAGATTAGATTCTATAATTCACATAGATTTATCTTCGTGGCACATTTGCCTTTTGAGTATATTTGCCTTTTGCCTTGGAGCATCAAGAAATAGTTTATCAGTGAAGCTGAATGATTTACTGATGGGAGTAGTAATTTTGATTTGTCAATCCTGGGGTCTCAGAACCATTTTATGTAATTCTGTTTTTATACATTTTTGGTACAGTAATTAGTCGTGGTGATATAGTTATTTTATTGAAAAAATTTGTCATCCTGTCTGTAGTGAAGAGATTATTGGGCAAAAATAAGGATTCTTGGAATCTATTTTCTTCTATGTTAGTAATTCATTGAGTGACTTAGCTTCTTTGTACCTCAATTTCCCCATATGTAAAATGAGGGATTTTTAAGGTTCCTTCTAATTTGAGAATTCTGTAATTGTAAGCTTCTTAAAGGCAGAGACTCTTTATGTTCCTCCTTTGTATCTTTACAGATACTAAATAAATATTTATTACATGAAATATGACTCTCTGGTTCTGTCTTCCTTGAATTGACTAGAATAGACCTCATTCTCTATAAGTTCTTTAAACTTTGAGCCAAGAGTTATGCTAGGGAGATATATGATTGGAATTTTATGATAATTATCCAAGCTATATGATAATATGACTCATTATTTGACATGTAGGATCTCAGAAATGTTATGCTCATTAATCTATAGCGTCAGCCTTGATCTTTCTGGTGCCCCCAGACCTTCAGCTTCAATTGCCAAAAAGATAACTTTTCCTCAATGTCTCTCTGGCGTCCCAAACTCAACATTCCAGTATTTAGGTTATGCTCTTTCCACTAAATCTGGCTTCTCCTTTAGCCTTCCTTCTTTTAGTTGCTGTACCTGCAGTTCACACAGTCTTTCATGGTTAGGATTTTGTGGTTGCTTTTCACCCTTTCTCCCTTTTCATCTCTTTTCTCTAGTACAGAACTCTGTTGTTTCAATCTCTTCAGTAACTTTCAAGATCTTTCACATTCGTTTCTTCTCCTCTTGTCCTGAGTTTCTGAACTTCAAAATCCTTTTTCTACTGTACTCTTACTCTGCAACTTTCCCCACACCCTGGGGCCTTGTCACCCAAGAACATCTTGCCATCTCTGCGGCCTTTGCACCTCGGAATATTCCTGCACAAGGCTTACTACCCTATCTGTCTCTGCTTGAAAATTTGAATTTCGAGTTTCAAATGATGAATTTTTTCTTTTGGAGCCTCCATTTTGTAAAAGAGACCCAGTTTGTTCTTCTGCATTCTGCTTCTGGCCTTGATTCTGTCATTTTGGATTTCAAAATCATTTTCCATTGTTGAATACATTTAGACTCTCCCCATTCCTTTTCAACTTCCTTTTTGTTTTGTCTTTCCCAAGTAGATTGACTTTCAGATCATAAACCATCTTCTTTTTTGCTTAAAATTTTAATCCCACACTACTTAACACAGCAGTTGGCACAGAATAAGTGTTCAATAATTCCCATTTCCTTCCTCTCTTTCTGTGTTACAAATCAAAGCTAGCCCTCATTACCACTTGTTGATATTATTTCTGTTGCCTTTACTCTTACCATTTCTATTGCAGTAAGTGTTCAATGTGTATTTTAAGACTAAATTGAATTCTTACTTTCATTTCAATTATGTTTTTAAATTCTGAATTTAACAAATGCTATAAAAACAAAAAGTTCCTTATCTAAAGTACACCAGAAAAAGATTATATATGAAATCACACACTTCTATTAAATATAGGTCTTTTTGTAGTATATAATACATTCAGTGTTAGTTTCAAAGCTATCCTGTTTATCTTTGTTTCCTTCTGAATTTCCTTTCTGTTCTCTTCTGTGTATTTTTTTTAATGCATCAATGATGAGCTATTTCCTCTTCAAACAACAAGAACAAAATATGTCATTATTAATCTCATCATTTTAGCACTGGCAACTCTGTGCCAGGCATTTCACTAGAAGGAATCATAGAAGTCACTGAGTCTAAACTCTTCATTTGTTAGATGAGAGAATTGAGCCTCAGAGAGACCATAAATGACTGGAACTATGCTGTGAGCTTCAAACTCCCGTCCTCCTTTCACCTTGGTATTCAAAAACATATATAATAAGTACTCAAGAAATGTTTATTTTAATTTTAATTTTAAGTTCTCCTTTAATTAACTTGAGTAGAGAACACTACTACATTTGAACAATGGAGCCTCCATTGACGATGAATGGGTGGGTGATACTAAGTCCCAAACATTATTATAGAATAATTGAAGAAAGAAAAGACTGGAAGCTTGCTAGCTAGGAAGGGAACGTTTCTGTTGGTACATGTAGGGAGCTCTTTACATGGAGCAGTATTGTTTGAATTTGAATATAATAGCACATTTCTATGGTATTCTACTGTGCAAGACATCTTTTACACTCCAGTAATTCTGAGTCAAAATTAATACCCTTCTTTAAGAGATGAGGAAACTGGGAATCATTAAAAAAAATCTAAGTGACTTAGGCCAGGGTCAAGCTGAAAGCAAGGATGAAACCAGAATTTAGGGTAAGATTTTCTAATCCCAAAATGAGGCTTTTCCCACTATAACAGAGAATTACAAATATACTTAGCTTTTTATTTTCACTTTTCCTCTAAATATTACTCCGACCCACCTAACTGCTGTTGCTTACACTCTCTCCTTACCTTTCTAACTAGTAGCCAGACCCAGTTTATTGATCTGAGAATTCTAAATTTCATGCTTGAAATTTATAACACTTCCCTTTCTTCCATGAAAAAGCCATAAACCCTTCAAGATAAATTGCTCAGGACCTGAAGAGAGTAGCAACAAAGTCTTTTGCTCCTGCAGGCACCTTGCAAAGGGACTATTTTTCTTATATGATATAAATGAAATCTTCAGTCTGCCCACTTTTACACCTACGCATGTACTGAACGTCTCCAAGGAGACAAGGAAACCCTAAGTCCAGCGATGGTGAATCCTCCAGTGAGACAGCAGGCTTGAGTCTCAGGCAACTCTCCCAGGCGTCCCGGCTTCCAGATGTCCCTCTCAGACAGCCTTTTTCTTTAGGCTCTTGCAGGCAGACACTCTCCAACATGTTTCTTTCTTCACAGCCGAGCTAGACTGTCCATTCCATCTCAAGGGCTGGTTGTGGTGAGTGCAGTCGGGAGTAAGCCTTCATGGGACATGGGGTTGTGGGGAGGATGGCAAAGTGGGTGAATGGGTGAGTTCCTTCCCATAATCTTTTTCCATGTCCCCATTCTGGTCGTTTTCTCTCTCCCTTTCCTTTTCTGTTTTTCCAAAAGGAAGCTGCTAAGGAACCTCTTACCAAAACTTAAAATACCATTGGCTTTCAAATTCCAAGAACAACACCCAGCTGAAGATTCTGGCCATAGAGCAGAAGGTTTATTTCTTGCTGGTCCCACATCATCAGGTCCCTCAAGCTGGGCACATTTCTTTCTGATCACTTCTTACATATACTTTCCTTTTATCTGAGCCAAGGACATGTGGATCATGAGACATTCCCACCATTCCAACTATATCTTTTCTTGTAACTTTCACACCTCTGATAGCCTCAAGATGTTGCACAACAAATAATGTATAAGTATCCTTAGAATAAATAGGAAGACACCTCTCTCAAGTACATAATGACAATACTCACTAATACAGTGACAGCATCTATGAGTGTAACTTTCTAAAGTCGAGTGACTGGCCATCTTAGACAAGGATCCAAGGATGTCTCTTGGTCTGCTGCTCAGTTCAGTCAACAAGCTGATTCAACCAGTTTTTTCCCATTGAATGTACTAAGCCAGTTGGTGGCTTGGTTTGATGTTTGGTAGGCACAATTACTTCTATGGAGTTACTTTGTATTTCAGGCTCTCCCAAGGGTTGTGTTATTTAAGAAAAGTTATGAAATAAATATATAAAATAATAAGAGAATTGGATGGTCACATGACACATGAGAGGGACAATCATATTCTATATTCTTTAATGCTATCCTCATTATGTCAAGAGAAAGCAAGTAAAGAAAGCGACTGGTTGTGAATTTACAGGAGAACATGGCATGGGTGAGCTATTGTCTGCCTCAGAATTGTTGGAGAGAAAATTTGCATCAATGAGATCATAGCTCTGTTTTCAGTTTTTTCTTCTTTAGGTATAATTTCTTGGCTGCTGGATGATTTGACTCAGAAAATATTATCCTTTAAGTGAATTACAGTCAGAGTCTTTGGGAACTTCCATTCTTTATTTCTAATGTCACACAGCCTTGATTATCATGGAAATATTTCTTTTTCCATGTGTTCTTCACCAAAAAAAAATCACAATTTCTTATTAGAAATTTTTGTTTTGACTGTGTTGATAATCACCTGCGCATATCTAGACAAGTCCTTGATTGACACTTTGGAAAACTAGATTTGTTGATTTTTTCACAAATATTCACAATTTTATTTGCTTCTTTAGGAAGCTCTGATAAATAGATTCAGATTTGTCCTGTTTTTGAATATTGTTTAATTAATTCTCCACTAGGTCCTTTCCAACTTAAATAACTTGACTTTCAACTGAAAAAAAGTATAAACTCTCAATTTTTAAAATAATCATTTAGCATCATTCCCTTTCAATAGATGATAGGTTAAAGAAAATCACTAGCTAGACATTCTTTGATTTTCCATTTTTGATCATATCTTTTCTGCTATGATGCATCTGTTTATATCCCCAAATCACAAAGAAGTTATTTTAGTCAGCACAAAGAAATGTTCTTTATTTGTATTCTTATTCTACATGAGAATCCAGGTGAAATATTGAAGAATATAATTGTAACATGAAGAATATGATAATAGAAAAGATAGTTTCCTGTCTCCTATTAATTCTTTCAGTTGCTCCTGGCATCTCCTGGCAATATTGCCTCGGAGTAAAGCATACATGGTAAAGATCCAGGCAAACTGGAAGACCTTCTTTGAATTCCTGCCTCATTACCAACCTTATTGGTTTTGTGGTCCTGGACAAGCCATTTGACTTCCCTCATTTCCAAAATGAGATTAATGAAAACACCTCCCAACCAGTATTGATGTGAGGATCAATGAAATACCATCTGGAAGCACTTTGCAAACCTTAAAGTCTTACATAAATTCTAGTTATGATGATGATCATCATCATTATTACAAATTAGATTACAGGGAAATTCTGAATAAATGGATTTTTGTACCTTTAAATTCTGACAAATTGGCCCAGAGCCAACAGGATCCATAAAAGAGATCGAGTCATTCTAGGAAGAAGACTTATGCACTGCAGCCTTTTTCTTATCATGGCAAAATCGGGATCCACTCTTGAGACCGGCTTACAGGAATTTGGGGAGCATCCCAGAGTGCTATGCTAAGCCAAAGTTTTCCTTCCTTCTTTCCTTCCAGGCTCTTCAGGTGGCAAGACAGCTTCTTCTACAACAGCAACAAGTTAGTGGACTAAAGTCCCCCAAGAGGAATGACAAACAGCCAGCTCTTCAGGTAAAGAAAAAAAAAAAAAAAAAGAGGTAGAGGTAGGGACCAGAAGCACCCTGTCATAGGGTGGGTATCCAATGAAAATGCTTAATGTTTTCTTATTAGTCAGTGATTGTCACCTGCAGATGAGAAATACCAACAGCCATTATTGTCCAGTTGTGGAAGAAATTCTGTAGTCACATTTCTCTTAGTGTTTTCCCCCCAAATCATTATGAAGTTTTGGCTATCCCCCCAGCATGTTAAACTTTCTTCATGAGACAACATCTATTTTATCATCCATGCAATCTAAAAGTACTTCTGATGTGTGAAGGAAAGAGTCAGTAGATGTTGCTAGGTTTAGGCAAGGATTAGAAAGGCCATCGATCAAGAATCGCTCACTGTTTGCAGGATTTGATCATTATTTTTATTAACAAAACGAGAGCAGTGTTTGTATTGGATAGAGAGCTAGCCTTGAAGTTGGCAGGATCTGGATTGTAAGTTCTTCTCTGTCATGTGTTGGCTATATGATTCTGAGCAAGTTATTCAACTTCTCAATGTTCTGGGCAACTTTAAAACTATGAAGTAGCCAAGAAGTTATTTACCTACATTATTATAAAAAAGTTTTCTTGTCTGGGAATCACACAGACACATGAAATCATGGATCTAATCACATAGTAGTCATAACATTTGAATATTATAAAGCATCCTACTAATAAACCTATGTGGTGTGGGCAGTTTTACAGAACTAGATACTGAGACTAAGATATTGAATGACATGTTTGTGGTCACATGCTTGGGTCTTTGGCTTCCAAGGCCATGCCATTCTAGAATCCTTCTGTTATTGTTAGAAAAACAAGGAAACATCATCATTTCTAGGTGACTGAGGATCAAGGGAGAGGACATAGTGCCTTTAAAATACATTAACATTATGGTTTTGCTATAATTTATACCCTCTGTCTATTGCTATTTTCCTTGAATGTTTTTGAAGGTTCATTTTATAAATCCAAGAATTATTTGTGTGAAGAAGTATTTCCTCTATCTGCAATTCAGGGCCAAAAAAAAGTATTTAGAAGTAAATAAGAACTTTTACTTGATTTCTTTAGGAACAAAAAGTTGTGACAACTAGATCCTAATTGGTGAGATTATAGAATCCCCTGAAGTGGTCACTGTATTTGAAGTTATAACTATGCAAAATCCCAGCCCAGTGGAAATACTCAATGTGAACTGAAATAATGTCACCGTCTCAGAAGATTCTTTATCTCTACTAATCTGTTAAGAGAAGATAGATTTTAGAAAGTCATCCCAATGCCCATGACTTGATACACATTAAGGATTTAAAATATATTTCAATTGATAGCATCTAAGGAGAAAGATGATGGATAGATTGATGTTTGAATATATAGATGAGAGAGACAGAGACAAGAAGGCAGAGAAACAGAGAGAGGGATGGAAAGACAGGTGATATATTAGGGCTTAATTTGCACAGTCATTGGCATGAAAATAAAGCAAGATTTCCAATCCAAGACTTTCATTCAAATCTTAATTCTTTTATTTGGTACTTGTAGGCTCTGGCTAAGTCACCAGACATCTCTGAACCTCTTTTTTCCTCTTTATAATTCTAGATGATCTCAAAGGTCTCCTCCACCTCTGGATGTTGATTCAAGGATCCTAAAATTTGAGTCTAGTCTGAATGAGAATTTGAGGAAGCACCTATAGGTTAGAATAAATGGAATGGATTTGATTCAGAATGTCAAATTCCATTCTGAACTCAGTCTAGATAATTCCATGTTCTTGACTTTGCCTGGTCAAAGAAGAGAAATCCGTATTCCAAAATTATCCTCTCAGGAACTGGGAAACCAAGGCAAAGCCTTTACTAGGAATGTGCTCGTTCCTTTTTCTGAAGTTGAGAAAGCAACTATTTTTCAAGAATTTATCAGTGTTGCAGTGACATTTTATTGGAACCATCAAGTCACAACACGTATTGTTTATTAACACTTCCAAAAACATTTATTTGGTAAACTCTTGCCGCTCCATATGCCTCTTAATGTACTCTAACACTGGGGACATTTTTAATGAGGTATTGTGCCAGGAAGGGCCAGTGTCAGGTACTAAGAGAAGTGCTTTGTTGTGCAGATGTCTTAAGAATAGCTCCAGAGGATGAAATATGACTGTGTTGACCTTTCAGCTGTGAGCCTATTTGTCAGGATTCAAATAAGTTGAAAGGATCAAACTGAACAGTTTCCGTAGTCAGACTGGGAATTGTGTTTCAGAGGTCAACAGTGAAGGCCGCATCGCAGATTCCATAACATAGCCAATTGTTGGTACATATTGAAGTCCTCGTGCATCTCCTGCAGTCAGAGACACAATTAAAATTCTAATTTATTAATGTATACAGAGAGCTAGCCTGGCCTGTCACTCACTGATTCAAATGACTGCCCATTCTTTTTTCCTCACTCCCGGAGCTTTCGCAGCCTTAAAAATACTCTGAGTCCTCCTGAATATAGCAGGCCCCAAGTGCACTGGAGAAATGACATTGTATTTTCGGGGTAGGAGGAAACCAGTAAGTCCAAAGAAAAATGGTCATAAAATATATACACATACATATACATACATAAATTTATCAGATCACAATACCGTAAATATTGAAGATCATTTAGAAATTTTAAAAGATACTTAATCTTCCCTTAAAAGTCCTTTTTTTCAAATGTGTAGAATTTCTAGATAACTTTTTAAAAACTACATTCTTTTTGAGCTAAAATATGTGTGCCTCTGTGTGCATGTGTATGTGTGTCTGCGTGTGAAAGAGAGAGAGAGAGAGAGAGAGAGAGAGAGAGAGAGAGAGAGAGAGAGAGAGAGAGAGAGAGAGAGAGAGAGAGAGAGAGAGATTCCTTGATTCCTTATAGGTATAGAATGTTTGTTTGTTTTTTTTTTTTTTCCTGTCAGCCATTAAAAGGTTTTTAGCTAATAATCACCACAAATAAGATCCAAGGTATTCCTTTTCTTTTCCTCCTTGGCAAGGACACTCTCTAATTCAACAAAACCATTTGTATAAAATGCAAGGTAGGAACAGAGGTACATAATCTTGAATGTTGGTTTTCCCAGTAAGATATTTTGAGGTTTTTTTTTCTACTTCCTTCCTCCCTGAATTCAGTGGTTGAAAAGCAGAGAGTTTAAACTGGTTTGGAAGAATTGCTGAGTGCATTGGTTACATAAGTCAATTTATGTCCAGTACAGAGGATCGCTAAATGACTTCTCAGTTATCCAGTCTCATTCTGTCTAATTAAGTAAGCTTCATCAGGTAAGCTGACCTGGCATAAACAGATGGGGGTAAAATTATACTGCTCTTGAGCGACCCAGCCAATGTGTTATCACCTTGTTATAAAATTGTACTTTAATTCTTTGTCATTTGGTGATGAAATAGCCTTAATGTTTAAAGATGTGTCCTATGTTCTCTGTCCCCGATGAAGCATCATAGAATGAGGAGCTTTTAAATAAAAGCAAAATCCCACTAATTCTTAATGCTGTTCATCCACTGCCTCTCTTAGCTGGGATGACTGCAATCACAGACCTATTTTAGCAACTTTGAGATCTTAGCATTTAGGAAGACTTGACAGTGGAGAGGGATTTGATCCGATGATAACTGATAGCTTTTTTAAAAACCTCCAAATATACTGTGACTTATATTTTGAGCATATCTCACACTCATTTGCTTTAAGGTTGGCAGAGCCCTCTGGTTGCACAGCCTGATGATATAAACAAAAGAAAATTGAAATTAGAAGCTGATATTATGATTGGTTATTCAATAGAAACCATAAAAACATAACAAAACTTCATTAATTCAGACAAAGTGAGAAGTCTTATCTAAAGATAGATAAGTCTGAATTATGGAAGTGATTTTTAATACAATTTTGATGTTATTTTTCCATACCTATAAAAACACTTACTGGGTTAATAAAACAATGTTCAGTAGACACCCTAAGAAGATGAGTGATTTATAATCAACAATAAAGTTAAGTAAAATTTGATCCTAAAGTACATGAAAGCTATTTGTTCTCTTAAGCAAAATAAACTTTTCCTCTGTGCGATCTTATTTGCACTGTTAACTAACCTAGCTAACCCTTAAAAATAAATAAGCATTTTAAAAATCTGATTTTAATTTAGCTTGTGTGAATTATCACAGTTTTCAAATTAACATAGACTGAATTGTCAGTGTTTCATTGTTTAACCAAATTTATATGTGAGCAAAAAAATGTTCAAGCCTACTCTCCTAAGTGTTTATATAGTTTTGAAGATTACTTGAACAAGTGAAATGAATGTTTAACCCTGCAGGTGTGTTTATAGCCCTGGCTAAAGATTAATTTAGGACTAGATGAGCAATTTTATTGATTAAAATTTGGAACTTTGACCAGAGTTTTTGAGTAGTAATTCATTTTAGTTCTTTAGGCATTTTAGTTGTTGGCATGAATGTATAAATTGAAAGCCAATCAAATGATACCTTTTCTCTTAAAAAAAGTAAAAGTCCTTGTATATTCTGGCAGAAAAGAAAGTTAGAAAAGAAAGTAAACCTTGTGTGTGTTGCTCTCAACTGAAAGCTGGACACCTGGCTGACCACAGCTCCAGACAGTCTACAAAGGGCAGCAACATAAGAGCTAACGGTTATAAAGTTGTTGGGTTTTCTAGGCATTTCATATATATATATATATATATATATTATTTCTCTCATTCCTCTCAAAAGTGCTATGGGGCTGGTACTATTATTAATTACAAATGAGGACTCTGAGGCTCAGGAAGATTAAGGGACTTGTCTTTACAGACTTAGAAATTATTCGAGGTATCTTTGAAACATCAAGTCCATAACTCTACTCATTATGTAACCCAACTAAACTTCTGATTTGTCTCTGAGGGCATGGGAAGGAAGAGAAGAGAATAAACATGTATATAATCCCTACTGTGTACAAGGAACTCTTCTAAGCACTTTATACATATTATCTCATTTGAGTAGTGCTCCCCTCCTTCTTATTCCCAAGGATTAGAAATATCCCTTACAGGGAAGGTCAATCTAATGGAAGTATAGTAAGATTGGTTTTAGTCTATGATTCAGTCTACTTGAAAGTCATTGTAGTAACATATTATGGTACCTACCTATTGAGGATGCTCTTTGAATGAGTGGTTTTAATAGAGAACTCTAAAATATATGTTGGTGTTTTCTTGATGTCACATAATATATTTTAAGTAGGCTTGGGCTTTAGGTTGGGCTTTTTTTTTTATTTTGGTGGTTTCGCATTTATATCTCTTATAATCTTAATGTCTTACATCATCTCTATTGTTCACAAAGGACAATTTGCCAAAGAAAAAACCATAAAATGGAAATGCAGTTTTATATTTTAAATTCAGAAATCTAGTATTTTTAAATATCCACTTAAAAATACAGATACTTGAAACTTACAATAAAGTTTTAGACTTTCAAATTAAGCAAATAATTTTTAATGCCAAAATTGTTTCATTCAGCTTTTTTCTTTCTCAGTGCCTACTTTGTGTTTAGTGTCAAAGATGGTTACCAGGAGTACCAAAGTCTTAATTTCAGCTCTTCTGTCACTGATAATCTAGTAATAGGGAGCAATTTAGTCACCTCCTAAACAGAAGTTCTGAACTCTGATGGGTGAGGTTGTGCTTTATCTTGCCTGGAAACAGATCTCTATGGTACTTTCTGGCCACTTTCACACTGTACTGAATTCCAACACCCCTTTTCTCTCTCTTCTTTGTATAATCCTGTCCCATTAGAATACAGAGTGGCCAGAACTGTCTTGCTTGCTTATGTCTATATCCCCAATGCTTAACACAGAATCTGGCACTCAGCAAGTGCTTCACAAATATTGAATTTTCTTCATATATATTCTCTTCCCCTCCCCTCTCTCTCACACACATACACCCACAATCAGAAAGACCTTAGAATTCTGCTTTTGATATTTGTTAGCTGTGTGACCATCGGCAAGTCACTTAACGTTATTTAGTCTTTATTTCCCCATCTGTAAAATGGGGATTATAATAGCACTTGTTTTGCAAGGTTACTGAGCGGCCCAAATGAGATAATATATGTAAAGCACTTCACAAACCTTAAAGTGCTATATAAATGTTATCCATTAGCAGGTAGCTGACATTTATGTGGCATTTTATGGTTTACAAAGCCCTTTATACACTTCATCTTATTTGATTCCTTCAACAATCATGATTTATCCTAGTTTTGTGTGTAGGCACCATGGCACCTTAATTATTTTTGAGGGATCAAAATTTCTCTTCTATTTTAGATGTCACCAGTGTTTTCACACATCATTGAGGAATCCCAGACCCCTAAACGCAGTTTCAAAAGAGGGAAAAATAAAATTTCAGATGATTTAAGGGATATATGTTTATATATGCGTATATATATTTTAATGTTTAAACCTGTTTTGACATAATCAGGTGCCCTTTTGGTGCTACAGAAAGATTGTTCAAATGGAAGACAAGGGTACTGAGTTCAAATCCCAGCTCTGCCAATTTCTAGCTCTAGGTCCAATTAACCCTGGATAATTTTTTAAATCTTTCTGGTCTTGTTTCCACATGGGAGATGAAGTTATTGGGCTAGATGGGCTGTAAGGTATCTTACAGCTCTAAGTCTCTGATTTGATGCTTTGCTTGTCACCTGCCACCATTGCCATCCACTATCCAAAAAAGAAATTCAACTAACTGAAGCACTATCCAAATGTCAGCTACCTTGGAAATTGTAAACAGTGTAAGGTCAGGTATTATTATATCTTTTCTGATCTTTGTAACCAACTGCCGTATCTTCTTTCCCTCACAAGCCACAACAATTCTTGGTGCTATTTGTCATCCAACTTCAATATATCCTCCAATTTTCAAAATCCAGCCCCCTTATTTTTGCCGACAGAGTTCAGGCCATCTTGCTAATTGTCTTGGTCCTCCCCTTTGTTCAGCATCTACTTTTCTATGCATATTGCAAAGCAGTCAGCTAGATCTCAGCAGAAATGTTGAAGAGATCCGATAAGGTTCTTTGGATCAGATCGTGGAAACACATGTGGTTATCGTTGTGAGAAGGGTTTGAGAGAATACAAAAAAAATAATAAAATAAAACACATGAAACATACTTGACTGGTCAAAAATGTGTAAATTGCTGACAAAATGACACATGTAATTAAGAGGGCTCCTGCCATTTTACTTCGAGGTTTACACCTACGGTGTTGAAAAAGAGTGACTCCCACCTCGCTAATTACCATTATCACTGAAATGGTAGGGTTTGAGTCATTAGTTCCATGTGCATTTAATTAGAGGAAGGCTGAAATTGGATTTAACTTATTACTTCTTCATGGATCACTTTCTTGTCATCACTTCAAATTGGATTGCAGCCCCAGGTAACTAATTATGAGAGCCACAGGATCAAGAGTAAAAAAAAGGTAATTAGGAATAACACTGTCGGACCCTTGCTGATAGTCCACTTGTGCTTTGGAAAAAATGAGAGCAGTATTTTGTAGTATTACAGATTAGGGAGTTAAAAGTATGTACTATTTCTGAGAGACATGGGAGACTGTCACCACCCATAGGGGTTGATATGATGTACAGCTGGGTTGAAGATGTTGTATCAACATGGTTCCACAATCAGATTCTTAATACCTAGATTAAAGTTGTAAAAGCAACAGATTGGTGGTAGGTATGAGGCATCCCCACAACTGTGTAGCAGGGGTCTTCATATATATATGATTACTACAAACCTGTCAAGATGCTTTTGAGCCAAAGTACAGAGCATTTTCAGTAGAGAGACTTAGAATTTAATGAACGTATTAATGTTCCAAAAACATCATTCACTTCTGACAAGAAGCTCTATTTGTCTTTACAACAGTGAGCTCAGTTCTAGGACTTGTGCGTCGGGATTTTTTGTCAGTTTCTAGCATGTTGAATTGTTCAGAATATTCTCTATTTGCTTCTGTGGTTTTTTTCTCCATGTTGTGGATAGTTTTGCTAAGGTTCCTACCCACTACCACCCCCGAAAATACTTTAAAATGAATTGTATTGTTTCCATGTGCAGAGCAGAATTCAGAACTGCAAGCAATCAATTTTATTGACATAGTCCGAAAAAATGTTGATGACAGTTCAAGGATGTGATGGGATTGGGTTTTAAAAGTACCCGGCACTAAGTGTGGCAAAAATTTGAAATGTAATTTCATTACTCAAAAAGTCTATCGGGTTGGAATCCACCAAGAAGTGATTACATTTTGATGGGCTATGATGTCATCATACATAACTGTTCTTTGCCTTTAAGACAGAGAAAGGTCTTTGGTTTCCCATAGGAGTGAATCACAGTTCAAAGATGGCCATGGTTCCTTGGATTGTTTTAGATGGGTTTTAATGTTCTGTTAATGTAAGCAAATAATTTGTGACTCAACCTTGGGTAGCTTTCAAGCTTGGGTAAGTGAGGTTTGCTCACTGTTTCCTAACATAAGGAAAGTCTAGGCCATGATGTGAACATCATGAAAAAGTGACTAAATAATCACTCCCAAAGCGATATATTTAAAAAAAAAAAAAAACAGAGTCTGAAATGATTAAATCTTTCTTATGTGCTAATATTACAAAATAAATTTCAAGAACTAAAATAATGATCACTAAGTCTAATGTAGAAAATTGAAGTCCTTTTCCCCCTTTACATCTTAAGTTGATTTAGAATTTTTATACATAATCTTCATCTGTGGTTGAAAGGGGGCATCTTAAGGTCAAGTGATGCAGTGTTTTCCATTTTTCCATATGAGCCTCATACTGTGTGATAAAAGCAAACTCCTTTATTTTGTAAGTCTGCAGGAATTTCTGGTAAAGTACAGAGGTCACGTTTCTTGTCAATTTGAGTAGGCAAATTTTTAACTACTGTTTTTTCCACTCTTTTTGTATTTGATTTTTCTTCTCTTCTTTTTCTTTTTTCTTTCATTTTTAATTTTTTCTCTCTTTTTTTGCTTTTCTTATTTCTTCCCCCCTACAAACCATGGCATTGCATTATCCAGCACACACACACACACACACACACACACACACACACACACACACACACACTAGAGCCCTCCAATCTGCAACTCATTAGTGCACAGCACTGGAGCCTGTCCAGTGGTTAGAAAATTTCCTGAAGCCTAGAATAACAGCAGTTGGTGCAAGCACCATAGAACAGAAGTGACAATGAGGGGTAGTCCAGTCCACTTGGCATTATGCCCAGGCAGGAAAGCCAGCTGAGATAGTAAAACAGAGAGATTGAAGCAGTACATGTGGGATATGCTTGAAAAGTTTGGTCATTTTAGAAATTACCTTCTATAAATATAAGGCATCCTCTTTTTTCCTTTACACATTATTTATCCAGGTTTAAGGTACATAAAGAAAACACCAAAATGCCCATAACATTAAGGAAGGGAAGAAATAGAAAGAAAATATATCTTTCCATGTCAGTAGCTATTTTTAGCAAAAAGAAGAAAAAATACTGAATATCCTATGGGATAAATGATATTTTCATTTTCAAGTGAGAAACTGAGGCACGCACATATGCATCTGAACAAACAGATCAGAGCTACCTCAACTTGAACTTAGGATGTCTGATGGCCATCTCTTTACCTCAGTCCACTAGACCATTGTCTTTCCTAATTTGGACATATGTTTATGAGTACATTTGAAGTACATTTGAAAAATAGCACTTGTAATTGAAATACACATTTTACAAAGTGAAATGATGCTTGAGAAGGAGAGGAGAAAAGGGTATTATTCAAACACAGCAGACAACTCTGAGAATAATTGTCCAAAGGCTCCCATTGAAACTGAGAAGCAGTCTGGAAAAAGTATACTTTGGGGGGAAATGTGTGTATCAATGTAATTACGGTAGTTGTGAGCTGATGTCATACCTAGTAACTGTTTTTGTGTTTCTCAGGCTTTTGTTACTGAGCTGTGATATCATGGGCAAACTATTATAAACATATCATGGATATACTATGCTTGTGTAACAAAAGATCAGGAACCTTTATTCAGTTTGTTTTCCTTGTCATATTGTAAAAATTTATTATGTGTACTGTGTATATTAGAAACAGATTTGGGTAATTCTGCCTAAATGAAGTCATCCCAGCTATTTCCAGACTGTCTGTTTTTGGTTGTGAATAATTTTAATACATCAGATGGTTGTCATATTTAGGAGCTCTCTAAATTTTTAAAGCAAACCTATCCCCTTTGGAACATGGGTGGACTTTATCAGTCTTGCCATTATGGATCTTTGAGTTTTAAATGATTGCCTGCTAAATTACAGAGGCTGACTACCAGTCATTTTTAAGAATTCTAGACTTGCTGCCATATCTCTTCATATTTTTTTTTTCTTGTCACAGCCATTTTAACTACTTAAGTAGCAGGATTTGAAACTTCAAATACACAATAGGATAAAGTGTGCCAGCTCTTGTCCATTTGGACAACTTTGTGTTTATGTTTTTTGGGTAAGTATTCAAAGAGGCAGAATCCAATATGTTCTTGTATACATAGTTAGTATAGATTAAAGATGGATGCTTTAAAAGTTTTATTTGATCCTGCTGCTATCTTTTGCTACCATTCTCTTTCTTACCTTTTTAAGTGAATGGTATGTGACCATTCATTTTTTTTCCCATCTTTCTTTACTCATCCCCTTGGAATCTGGCTTCCATCCCAGCTACTTCTCTGAAATGGTCTCTCCTGAAAGTTATCCTATTGTTAAATCCAGTGGCCTTTCCATCATTCTCATGGTGTAAAAGACTCATATACCTTTCTGAGGTTTTAAATAGTGTGAACTGCCACCTCCTCCTTGAAACTCCTTTCTCCATTAGGTTCTGTGACACTAGCTTAGAATCTCTATCTTGCACTTTCCATTACTGATTACCATTCCTTCCCAATCTCTACCTCTGAAGATCTCTTGAAGAAAGAGCCTCAAGGGGAAATTAAAGTTATTTTAAAATAAAATATAATAATAAAATTTATTTTTAATACCACTCATCTTTATTCTCCATTTCTATCTTAGTATAGATCATTCACTGACTTTTTTTAACCAAAAATATCTTAGCTATACTTTCCAATTCAAAAGTTTTATTTTTCCTGGCATGCCCAGTTTTGTTTTGTTTTGATAATAGACTTGCTTACATGCTATTTTCATCATGTCACATTGGTACTCATTAGCTTCCAATAGTCTGGTATTTCCAGCCATATCAAGTCTAAATCCTTCATCTCTATTTCTCCAAGCTCTGTCCTCCATGATAAGCTGCATCTTCAAAAAAGCAAAATATCTGAACCATATTATCTCAATCCTTTTAAAGAAATAAATACCCTTATGTCTTCTGTTCTCCAAGATTTGATTAAAGAATCCTCCATTTTGAACAGTATCCTTATCTCTGCCTCTTGATTTCCTTTAAGGGTGAAGTAAAATTCTACTTTTTGCAAAAGATCCATCCCAATTTCACTCCCTTCTGTTGCCATCTCTTTGAGGTTCCAAATGGCCATGGGTCCTGCTGTAATGCAGATTTTTAGTCAAGTATGAATTGTTCTAGTTAGCCTATTATCAATGATCACTTTCTAATTCTTACAGTTATCTGATGATTACATTCAGGGTTCATGGAATCCCGGATCTAGAACTACAAGGAATCTTAGAGATTATCTGCAAGTCCAGACTCCTCCCTCAATTTTACTGAGAAGAAACCTGAGACCCAGACAGAGGAAGATATTTGCCCTAAATTCTAAAGATATTAAGTGGCAATAGTAGGATTTAATCCTAGTTCTTCTGATTCTCAATCTGGTGCTTTCCAACCTATCAGGTTATCATGTCTCTTAATGGAGAATGAAGTGACATGGATGAAATCATAGAGCTTTTTAAGGTATTAACATATTATGAGTTATTTATTCTAGAAATAACAGTTCAGAGGTCATCTTAATGCTACCAGAAACACCTTGTTGATTGCTAAGTGAACTATCAGTGATCTGTAGACCTCCAAAATATTTTTTTATCTATGAAGACTGATAAATATGCTCATAACTACTTGCTAATGAAACATTATATAGAATCATGCATCACTTTGTAATTTTCTCCTGATCCTTAGGGGAAAATGGGAAAAAAAAAAAGCATTCTTAGCCTGAATTTCCACCTTTTCAGGATGAGAAATAGCATGCTTTTAAATATTTCATCCCTACTCACGACAGGAGAAGCTATTGTCAAATGAGTCCAGCCAGGTTATTGTAAGACTTAGTGATTATTGAATAAAAAAAGTTATTCAGATTTAAAGAATGCTTTAATCTACTTGTTATCAATAACCTGTAAAATTCTAATTTCAGCATTATATTGAGGCTTAGTCTTTTACATTCTATTTCCATGGTCCTAGTAGTTGTACTATTAACTTTGATCACTGCCTTACTTCTTGACCTTCATTCAAATCTGACTAATGCTTTATTATCACCAGCCCTCTCCCTCTAAGTGGAGCTAAGTGGACTCCAGTGGCTCCCTAGTATCCCTTAGGAGCAAATAAGAATTCCTTTCTTCGGCATTTAAAGTTCTTAAAATCAACTCCTTCCTACCTTTGCTTTCATAACTTTAATCACTTCCAAGTACTGTACAAGCCAGAATTGCAGAACCACTTGCAGATCCTCCAACAGCACCCTCTATTACTTGTTTCTAGCCAGGTCTTCATACTGGCTTCCTGTGCTTCTGACTTCTGCCTCTTGGTGGCCTTGGATTCCTTCAAGACTCAGATCAAACTCCTTCTTCTACAGGGGACTCACTGCAAGTGCCTTCCCCTCTTGGATTACTTTGTATGCTCTATATGTAAATGCATATAGAATTAAATGTATATGCATATAAAAATGTGTGCATCATCTATAGAAAAGAAATTTGGGGAGGAGGGATTATTAGAATTGGTTGGAAAGGGTTCATCAAATCGATATTAGCATTTACTTATCTATATATGGTAGGATCTTAGATTTAGAACTGAAAGAGACATTTGAAATCAACCTCCTATAGGTTGAATGACTTCTGCATGGACTCATGGCTAGTAAATATCAGAGGCAAAATTTGAACCCATATTTATTTAACTCCAAGTTCAACATTTATCCACTATGCTAGGCTGCTTTGAATACCTGTTGTAACTCTTCAGTAACCCATGAAAGTAAAGATTATTTTATTTTTGGCTTTTTAGTAGAATATGGTGAACATTTAATAAATGTAGGCCAATTTTAATTCTTTGACTTTGAGGCTTTTTAAATGCTGTGTGTGTATACCCACTTAAAAATGTTTATATATAAATAAATATATATATATATATATATATATAATATACACATACATATATACACAAATGCATATGTATGTGTATAAATATCTATATATATATATCTATATTTATATCTATATATACACACACATATATATGTACACATAGATAGACAGAGACAGAAGAGATAAAGAGCAAGAGAGAGAGATAAGTCTTCCTATATAATGTAAGTTTTTTGAGGAAAGGGAGTATTTTATTTTCTTCAGCACCAAATGGTGCCTGAGACATGAGTGTTTAACGAATGCTTAATGATACATTGACACAAGGTAAATAAAAAGTAAATATTTTAGAAGGAGTGTCAGAGGAGAGATACAATCTGTAGCAATGGAAGGAAAATTCAAAGAGAAAATAATGTGTACTAGAAAGATTGAAGTTTACTATTTTATGTATAAATGAAATTCATACTAGCCAGCTATTAAGTCTATTCTTACCTCTCCTGTTTTTATTGTGCCTTCTCAAAACTTCATGCTTGTTAATTCTTTGTAATTGTAACAACTGGGAAATGATTCCCTAATCAGAAACACTGAAATTGTGTTTTTCTATAATAATCTTCCTGCCCCACTCTTCTTCCCGGCACCTCTCCCCAAAGGTGTTAGTCCTGCTCATTTGAATGAGTAGCCCCCAGGAGCAGGAATAGCTGTTAACCTCATGTGCATAACTCCCCAGAGGAGCTATTGTAGTTTCAGGGTAATAGACATAGCATTGGCAGATTAGAAGGCAGCAAAATGTGGAAGTCCCATGGTGGATGACAGTCTTGCCAGTGTCTTTCATCAGGTTTGTGAAAAAGAATCGCATCAAGTATGAGCTGAAAATACACACTGTATCCCAACATGACTGCCAAATTTCATGATGCTGGGCACCTGCTTTTTTTTTTAATTTGCTAATCTGTTTAAGGTATAATATTAATGGCACATAAAACTTTAATTTGTTGTAAGTATAGAATATTAAAGTAGACTGAAGGCAAAATAAAGAAATTTATTTTGTGTCAAGATGAAATTCAGTGAAGCATAGCAAAGATGGAATAGATTATTAAATAAACTTTGAGTGAAGATGGAAAAAATGTACCTAAATCTCTCATTTTGAAAAGGATTGGTTTACTTGATTATATGCAACTGTATCACACTCAGGAAAGTCTAAGACAAATGAAAGCAAAACAAAATTTAATTGAGCTATTATTTTGCAGACTTTGGCTCTGTTTCAGACAGCCTAATCAAATTGTGCTTTGCTCAAATAACTAATGTTAAATGCAGTCTACCAACAGATGTTTAAAGGGAGCCTAATTGGAAAATCTACATCCTGGATTTAGTCTGTCTAGTTAAAAAAAGTTTAAAATTTATATTTTAAGAGAAGCTACCCAATGCCAAACGTCCTTAGGCAAGATAAAGCTCTCTTTAGGGATGTCCGAAGCTATAGGAAATTATTTCGAATAGGCGAGGGTGCCACTCTGAAAATGAAAATCTCCTGGATATTGTCAGGCTTTGTGCTGCAGATAGCCAAGCTGAGAAATCTCTTTTATCATGTTACGTCACTGGAGTAATGTTACAGCACACTGGATCATGTCATGTGCTAGTGTGCTGTAATTTACAGAGCTGTGCTACAAGTCATGCAGTAGAGCACATTGATGGATGACATTTAAAGGAACACTGTCAAGGATGTTAGGTAACAAAATTGACCTTCCTTGACAATTGTCTCATTTTCTACGTACTAATACGTCCTGGGCATTTTATAGTGATTGACCTGGCTAGTGAATTCTGCCGTGGAACCTTTAATAAAGCAAACGAGGTACTTTGCTCGACCATTCCCGTTAGATGAGTGTGATAAGACTAGTAGGGCTGGGGTGGTCGAGGGTGAGGGGGATCTGGTTTGATGCCCAGTTGGTCATTTCACTGCTTGGTCAGCCTTTGGCAAGTTGGTTCCGTTTCCTTATCAAAAATGAAACCTTAGAGGACCCTTCTAGCTGGAGAGCTATTTTCATACATTTTTTTAAGCAGCACTAAATGGTTTTGATGTATTATTCTTACTTTCAATACCTATTAATATTTTTGATTTAGGAACTGTGGTATATAATTGGATATTTTTGAGTTTATGGACCACCATTTTATAAAATCCTACACTGTTAGAGGTAGAATAGAGATTAATTGGCCCAATTCTTTCATTTTTCAAATGAGGAAAGTAAGACCCCTTAGAATGTTTCTTAAAGCCAAAGAACCAAGGTATGGCTCCAAAAATACTTTTTTTTAAAATTCTGTGTAGATATGTTTAAATGTTTAAATCTAAGTAGCTAAAAAGCAGCTAGTAGCTCATTGGATAGAGCAGTGGGAAGGAGTCAGGAAGATCTGAATTAAAACCCAGCCCCAAACACTTATTAGACGTGTATCTCAGGGAAAATAACTTCTCTGTTTGCCTTAATCCACTAGAAAAGGAAATGGCAAACCACTCAGGTGTTCTTGCCAAGAAAATCCCATGGATAGTATTGGTGTGCATGGTCCGTGGGCTCACAAAAAGTCAAGAATGATTGAATGAGAACAAGCTCTGTTACTTTAACAAAGAAGTCACAACTTTATTTTTCCCCTTTTTTAAAAATAATAACTTTTTTATTTTCAAAATACATGCAAAGATAGTTCAATATTCACTCTTGCAAAACCTTATGTTCCAAATTTTTCTCCCTCCCTTCCCTCTATCTCCCTCCCCTAGACAACAAGTCATCCAATACAGGTTAAACATATACAGTTAAGAAGTCACAACTTTCCAGGGTTTCATTTCTCACTGTAAAATAAGGATCCTAAACAAAGTGATCTCAAAGAGTTTCTTCTAGTTCTGAAATTAGTGCAGTGCTTTGGTTCTAGGATTCCATTTATTCCTTTCTTCCTATCTCCTCCCTTCTTCTGAGTGTGCCAAAGATAGATTATTTTTTTCATTCATCAAAACAATAAATCTGATCTAGAATCATATGAAGTCACATGTCAATAGAAAACAAGTTCCTTGAGGGCAAGAAGTGTTTCATATTGTATTTACATAAATAAATATTTATTGAATGCAATCTGTTTTAGTATTATGGCTGCTCCTCTGGGGACCATTCTGAATATACTGTACCATTGCAAGGCTTAATGCCTCCAACAAGTACATATTGAATAACATTTTTAAGATTCTGCCAAACTCGTTTCATGTGAAAACATTCCTCAGTTCACCAAACATCTATTAGGCACCCAGTGTGTTCAACAGACTTTACAAAGTACAGATGATGAGGTTTATGTTGGGTAATTTAGTTAGTATCTATTTTGGGATCAAATTGTGGGATTGGAAGCATGAAACTAAATTTTTTCTCTCTGCGTACCTCTGCACTTCTGGTTTGGGGCAGACCAAAATACCACAGTACCCATTTTTACGGTATTTCCAGACCAGCCCAAATCAGGAAATACTGTAAGTCTCACAAGATCTCTAGCCTGATTCCCAACCAAAGCAGTTTGGATAACTTTCAGATAAGTGTTGAAGTTGGCTTGTCTCTTGGTGTTACACCTGGTTTCCAGGAGTTGAGGAGTATACCTCATTCAGGAACTTAAATCATATTATTTAAAATTTGGAGTCTGCATTTATCCAGCACCTTTCGATTGCCAGTGTCAAAGTGCTTTATAAACAGGCACTGGTATGCTCATTTGGCAAATAGGGAAACGGAGAAATGGAAAAGTAAAATTACTTACATAGAGCCAGGAAAAGAAATCTGGATTCTTGTTTCGATCTGTGTCATTGCTACCAAGCATCTACTAACCACATTAGCTTGTGATGTTTCTTTAAAAGAAAAAAAAAAATGAAAAGAAGCTTCTTACCTTACTACTGTTTGGAATTTAAGAGTGTTAATTAATGAAGCCACAGCTGTAGTAATTCAACATGGCTGATGAGCTGGTCTGTAGGGCATCTTGGGGCAATTTTACTTTAAGGTACTACTGACTGTGTTAGGCCTTAATACCCACCATCTAACAGCAAGTGGCCAATCTGATTTTTTTTAAAAAAACATAATTTACCAATTGGTGTTCTATAAAAGGGAGATTATATTTTATGATTTATGAACAGCAGGTCAGATATTTCAAAGAAAATTTAAAGAGCAGCAATTTTGAAACTATACACAGATGAATTTGAAAATAAATATTTCACTGCCTACACAGATCTATTTAGCATCAGGAAATGTATTCTAGGAGTCTTACCATTTGTATGACACTGTGTCATTCCGTGCACAATATATTAATGGTTAATTGAAGATACTGTAACTACAGATCAAATGCATAATTAACATTTTTTGCAAAAATCCTTATGCAAATATGAATTTTGCCAACTTTAAGTCCGCGTGAAATTAATTCATGAGATAATCATAAAACAAATAAACAAAAAATAAAACTTCTATCAATCTGGGACTCTCCCTTTACCAAGTCATGGTGAAAGCCAGAACTAAAATGGGTTATTTTGGCAGTCAGATTACATATATCTATTAAATACTTACTATATGCTACCGTGCTAAGTGATGAAAAAACAAAGACAGACAATAATGCCATACTAGTCCCCATGGAGTTCACAATCTAAAGAGTGAGACAATATGCAAACAACAGTATTCATACAGTACATCTCTATTGGAAATGGGAAGTGGGGAAGACTAATCAGTTGGGCAGTTATGTGGTTGTAGGACCCCAACTAGGCTCTAAGAGTATCTGATCTTTTTCACTAGGTACAAGAGAGAATTGATTTCCATTATGGAATGGAATCTGCCTTTAGGGCAAGGATTTTTATTTTTCAGTCTTTTTTATCCACAGCAATTGGCACATAGTGGCTTAATAAATGCTTTCCCACTTCCTTTATTGATTATAGCAGGGTTGTCTCCATAGCTGCCCGACTCAAGAACCTTTCATTTAAAATTTGTGAGATGACAGGAAATTATCTACAAAGCTTCTCTGAGATGTTAACAAGTACGGGCAGTTAGGAAATACCTTCAAGGAGGACCTGCTTAAAAACGAGTGCTTCCAAAATATACTGTCTCACAGCTATATACAACACATTTTTTTTTTTCCTGAATAGTGCAAAAGCTTTGGGACCCCAAAAGAGAATAGCCTTAGTGAGAAGACTAGGACAGATGTTTCAAGTTACTGATATGCCATAAATTTGATTGGGGATAAAGGAAAACTGTAATCCTAAAATGTTCCCCCAATATCCAAAAATACCACCTGATTATCTGTCATAGAGCCATAGTTCTTTGATGAAGGCTTCATTACTTTGCTTCTTTATCTCAATAAATTTAGAATGAGAGTGGTTTTATAGAGTCAAGAGACCTGGTGGTGAATTCTGGCCTTTCCCTTTACTACATGTTTGACCTACAACAAGTTAACAGTGTCTCTAGTTTTGGCTAGAGCCTATCTATCATCCCCTAGCAGTCTTAAATCCTATGATCTTACTCAGCCTCTGAGATTCATCTATTGAAATGCAAATGTCTTAGGAGGGATAGTACCTTAGAATCATTTCTTAAAGCTGAAAGGTAGCTCAGAGGTCATCGAAATGAAACCTGTGTCTGTGCCATGAATTCTCTCTAAAATTTCTTCAAGTGGGCATCTAGCCTTGGCTCAAAAACTTTTCAGTGATAAGAAATGTGTTTCCTCCCCCTGTAATCCTTGCTACTTTGATGTAGTTCCGATTGTTAAGACTTTTATTTTTCTTTGTATTCAATCAAAATGCATTTCTCTTTAGCTGTACTCCTACCTATTGTTTTTAGCTCTCTTGAGCCAAGAGAGGTGGAGGGGAGAGTTGAATCTTTCCCATCCCTTCTGATATTTGAAGATGAACCATCATTATCCCATGTCCCATAAAAATTCCTTTTCCAGGTTAAACATTTTCATTTCTGTCAAAGAATCTCAAATGTCCCTCTTTCTAATACTCTCATCTTTCCAACTTATCAACATTCTTCCAAAAATTGGATGCCCCAAACTGGTGCCCTAGTCCAGATGTGGGATTTCTCTGAGCAGAGTATAAGAAAGCAATGAGCTCCTCCATTCTGACACCCTGGGACTGCTTCTATTAATGTTTCTTTTTGTCACACTGTCTAATTCATACTGAACTTGCAGTCTGCTTAGGTCATTTTCCCAAGTGCTTTCAGTGAAACCATGTCTCTTCTATTAATAATGAGAATCATGATAATAATAGTAATAACAATAACTTTTGCATAGCCACTTAAAGTTTGTGATGCTCTGTACAGATATTCTATTATTTGACCCTCACCAAGACCTATAAGTAGAGCAAACTCAAGTTGAAAAATATATAGTGACTTATCTAGGGCCATACTATTAGTATATGTTCAAGTCTTTCTAATTCTCTTCTTTTCTTGTTCTCCTCTTCCTTCTCCTTCTCCTTCTCCTTTTTCTTTCTTCTTATTTTCTTCTTCTTCTTCTTCTTCTTCTTCTTCTTCTTCTTCTTCTTCTTCTTCTTCTTCTTCTTCTTCTTCTTCTTCTTCTTCTTCTTCTTCTTCTTCTTCTTTGTCTTCTTTGTCTTCTTCTTCTTCTTCTTTTTCTTCTTTTTTTTCTTCTTCTTCTTCCTTTCTCCTCCTTCTTCTTCCTATATTTTTTCTTGTTCTTTTCTTCTCCTTCTTTCTTCTTTTCTTGTTCTTTTCCTCCTCCTCTTCCTTCTCCTTCTCCTTTTTCTTTCTTCTTATTTTCTTCTTCTTCTCCTTCTTTTAATTTACTCATAACTTGGCTAAGATCACACATTCAGACCTATGCTTAGCAGCTATTGTAAATTTTCTTAGAATTCCTCTGATTCTCTTCCAGTTCTTTATTTGTGAAACAATGATAATTTATATGTGTGATGCTTAGAGAATTGGAAATCAGAGGGATGCCCACCAGATAGGGAATGGCTAAACAAACTGTCATATATGATTTAAATGGAATATTATTGTTCTATAAAAAATGACAAGCAAGATGATTTCAGAAGAACTTGGAAAAAACTGAACTGATGCATAGTGAAGTGAACAGGACCAGTAGAAACTTCTACACAGTAGCAGCAGTAAAACATATTGACTGAATACAGACTGAAGCTTGTATCTTTTACTTTCTTTTTTTCTTCTATATGAGTATTATCCAAAATGATTAAAATAAAATATTTTACATAATTGCACATATATAACCTATATCTGATTACTTACTGTGTCAAAGAAAGAGGAAAGTGAGGGGGGGAGAGGGAGGGATAGAATTTAAAACTCAATACTTTAAACAAAACAATGTTTACAAAAATTTTAAAGGTTTATTTTACATCAATGCCCTTTGTTTCCTAGCATGTGATGGCTAATGCATACATTATAGTAAAGAGTGGTTGAAGAACGGCCTTTTAATGTGGTTTCTACATTCATCTCTCTGTACTTTTCTGAAGTTATCTCTTGCCACATTGTGTCTTCCTAGTCCAGTTCCTTGCTTCATTAGCCCGAAGGGTTGTATTTCTTTTCACCTCTTGAGAAACACATTAGCCCAATTCTCTGAGGGCTTCAGTTTTTCCTGTAGATCAGAAAAAAAATGGTATTGACTTTGAAAGGGTGAAAGGGGAGGGAAAAAAAGAAAAGGGATCACATTCAGAAATAAACAGACTGGGCAAAACCAAGAAAACCGAAATAAACAACTGTGTCCTTGATACTTTGGTTGTTTTTATTTAGAACATACATAAAATCAAAACAAATATTTCAAGAGAATGTTTTACTATTTGGAGGGGGAAAAGCAAATAATTTCCATGAAAATCTCTTCCCACCAGAGGTTTGAACCAGCCCCAGAGCGTGGTCTGGTTTTATTTTTTTTAATTTTTAAATATTTTTTTTTTGTTGTTTAAGGATCCCTGCCTTATTTTCACTGACCATTAGCACATTGCCCCATGATGATTCCATCCTAGCCACCAACAGGCTCCATTTTTTTCCTGTTGCTTTTCCTGAAAAGGGGAGGGGGAAGCCTTAAAGCTTATTCTATTCCTCAGCAAATTACTGTATTTCGTGCTACTTCTTCAGAAGTAAATGGTGGTCATTTTGGGTCCCCCTCTGATTTATTTTATGATAACCTAACTCAAGCCACACAGGTGGCAAATAGTAAGGCTTGAATTTGAATCCAGAACCTTTGTTTCATCCAGGGCCTTTCTTTTGTCGTGTTTGTTTTTGTTCATTGTTTTCTTTGCCACTATTGTTGTTCCCTTATCTCCTATCCCATTCATAACCCTTCATCAACACTGGTGATCATCATGAAATTTCAATCCTTCATTTTTCCCATTGGGCCATGCAAACTTCCATAGACAGACTAGTTTTCCTCCACTCTTTGGGGTTCACTGTATTGATGCTGGACCTACTTCAGACTCCTTATCAGCTTTTATTGCCTCTAAGAACTCCAGAACTCAATAAGGAACCAACTTAACCTGCGTGGCAGCAGGGACTCACTGCACCCAAATGCTATACTTTCTTTAAGGTGAGAAGCTGTTGTTATTATTTAAATTATCTCATGGTAGTATCATGAAACAAATATCAATTGTTTATAATTATTTTCCTCACTAGAACTGTGATTTTAGAATCAGGCTCCCCAGTGAGGTGATTACCTCTACCCAAGTAACAGAGCAGCTGCTCTGAAATTTATAAATGACTTGCCCAGAGTCACAAACCAGGAATCATCAGAGGCCTAATTCAACTTCAGCTGTGCTTGACCCCAGTGATATCTCTGTCCTACTACCATGGCTGCCCCTTATTCTTGAAATGCTGCTCTTCTCTGGCTTCCTAATCATACAAAGGTAAAAAAATCACATGCAATGTTTCAACTTCTAATTCTTTTTAAGATTGGAGTGTGACTGATTTCAGTAAATTCAGATTCCAGATGGCCCGTAGCAAGATCCATGGTTTTTGAAGGGATCATGGCAATTGACATGAAGCCATTTTCATAGTTTCCAGTTTGGGTTTGGCTGATGAGTGCATATTCATATAAACATTAATTGATCCACCCTTCTGTATTTTAATGTTCTTCAGGATTGTCAATCACCTCACACTTAAAAAGGCAAGCCATGTGAGTTATTTTGACCAATTTTATCTTATTTTTAGTTTTTCGTGGGGTTTATTGTTTGTTTTTGGGGAGGTTTTGACAAGGTAGTTGGAGTTAATTGACTTGCCCAGAGTCACACAGCCAGTAAGTGTCAAATAGCTGAGTCTGGATTTGAGCTTCAAAAAAAACTGGAATCCTCCTAACTGTGGGACTAGTGTTCCAATCACTGTACCATGAAGCTGCTCCTGACCATTTTATTTTAAGAAATTTACCAATTTTTATATGTATTCCCAGGACATTTTGCATTTAAGAGAGACAGCTTCCTGTCTTTGAGCCTTTGACAGGTCAAATGTGGGGGATGTTATAAAACAAAAAAAATGTATTTCCACAAGTGGGCTTAATTTGTTTTACTATGGGGAAACTGACTTGATCTGTGATGGTTCAGTTAGCTCTAGTTACTGAAAGAAGGAAATATTTTTTAATCTCTCTCTCTCTCTCTCTCTCTCTCTCTCTCTCTCTCTCTCTCTCTCTCTCTCTCTCTCTCTCTCTCTCTCTCTTTCCTCCTCCTCCTCCTCTCTTCCTCCCCCTTTCCTTTCCTCCCCTCCTTTCTCTTCTCTTCTCTTCTCTTCTCTTCTCTTCCTCTTCTCTTCTCTTCTCTTCTCTTCTCTTCTCTTCTCTTCTCTTCTCTTCTCTTCTCTTCTCTTCTCTTCTCTTCTCTTCTCTTCTCTTCTCTTCTCTTCTCTTCTCTTCTCTTCTCTTCTCTTCTCTTCTCTTCTCTTCTCTTCTCTCTCTTTCTCTCTTTATCGCTCTCTCATTTGTCCTCAAACCCAAATATTGAATCTCTAAAATAAAATTGACCTTTGTTAAGTGTTGGCTTTATACTTAGATTTGCACAAAGAAGCAAACAAAGTTCACAATATAATCTTGTACTTTTCTGGCTCAATAACTTCTTTGGGGGGATAAGAGGAAGTATTAGAAATTGGTTGGCAATCAATGTAACAGTTAAGCTTTCCCCCATTTCTCTCAGGGCAAATGGGAGAGTGATTTAGGCTTTGCTAAGCGTCATTGCTTCTATACTCTTTTTTTCCATTCCTGGTTGATTGCTAGCACCTGCAGAAAGTTCTTTCTCTCACTTCTGTATTCATCACATTGTTTACTTTATTTATAATATCAGGGAAATGTAATATCTTCTGACATGTGGCTCACACAAACATGACCCCAGCCAAACACTTGCTTTGCTAAGAACAGACCAGAAGAGAGGAAGAGAGATGGTAATAATGTCAGAAAGTTGTGAGGAGGGTGAATACTTAAGGGTGGTTCTACTGAAAGTTTGATTTTTGAGTTCTTTATGAAGAGGTTTTTTTTTTGTTGTTGTTTTGTTTTTTTTGAAGAGACGAGGCAAGGCTAAGGGGAATCCTGACTTTGAGTGCTAGATGGAGATAGTATTATTCTTAAGAGGCAAATCTGCAAGCATTTATTAAGCCCTGGTTGTTTGCCAAGCACTGTGCTAATTTATTGAGGTAAAAAGAAAGGCAAAATCTAACTTTAAAGAGCTCAGAGCTTAACTGACAAAAGGAAGGACAGGACACTCAAATCATAATTATGTTAGAGACCAAAAGCTCCACTAGAATTTTGGATTCACAAGCTTGGCATACCTTAGCCTCATAATTTACTGTTGCTTTGGGACCTTTTTTGTCCCCAGCTACTTCAGTGTACCACACAGGAATTCTCTGCTTCATCTTACAGAACTCAACACTGCCTCTTTGGAAATTGAAATGGCTGAAATTTCAGGCCCTCAGAAGCACATGTTCATTAAGCTTTGTAGTTTTCCTGATAACAAAAATACTAAAGAAAAAGAAATATGACAAGACATTTACAGAATTGATATTTTCAGATTTACCCTCACCCTGTGGGCAGTTCCCAGAGCTAAAGTTCAAAGGAGAAACAAACACTATGGAGCAAAATCTGAATTTGTTTGTTTTTTCATCCAGATTTGTGATTGTGGTTGACTAGAAACCTAGGAGGAAACTCCCTGTAACAAAACCAATCTACAAGGACTGGACAAGTTAAGGTCTTAGAGAGTTGCCTTGGGGCAGTGTGAGATTTAATGTCTTGCCCAAAGCTATAAAACTTGCCTAATTCAACCATTACAGCTTGAGTCCAAGTCTTCCTGATTCCTAAACTGCTTCTCTAGCCACTGTGATGGTTCCCAGAGAAGATTTAGGCTGGGAGAAATGAAAGGATTAATCTAGATATTCTCCATCTACCTCCCCAATATTCATGTTAATGGAATAATCTTAACTCTGAAAATTCAATGAAAATCTTTAAAGTGACAATACATAGTAGAGATGCTAAGATAAACATAAACATGTTCTTCCCCTTTGCTGTCATGAAAAGAATGCCAAATTTAGAGTGGTGAGACCTGAGTACAAATCCAGGCTCCACTACTCATTACTTGTGATCTTGTGCTAGTCACATACTTTTATTGAGCTCAGTTTTCTCATCTATGAAATGTAGACTTGACTAGATGATTTCTGATGTTCCTTTTATAGGTCTAGAATCTTAGGGGAGGTTAGAGCAATGGTATCCTTATGACTCTTTTCTAACGAATAATGAAAGTCCTACTAAAATCTCAGAAACCAATTCAACTGCCCTAATTTCCATTTAAAAATCATTACAATCGTCCTGGATGAGTCTTCTGAAAACAAATGTGTGGTAAAATCTGACTTACATAGGAGACAAAAAATACAATAAAATTTCACTTATGATTTCCACCCTCTTTTCCCCCCCTCCCGGCCAGATTAAATTGATTACCATTATAAGCAGGTGTTTTTATTTGTTTAACTTAAATTGACTTGCATCTAATATTACAAGGGTTTGCTTTCCCATGTACAGTAATTCATAGAAAGTGATAGTCATCTTGCTTAGATACTTTGGCCTAAAAACTAGACTGCTAAATATAGTGCCTTCTCATACCCATATTAGGTACCCAAAAAATAAATGTCAAAGTTTCCCCACCCACAAATTTGGCTACAAAAACAGCAGTGCAGGGTTTTTCTTAACTTGAATCAGTAAAATTTTAATTTAAATAGTATCCTGTTTTGACAAATTTCTAAACCACAAAAGTCTCAAGAGAAATACATAAATCTTTATGTCAATAGTTGCTGGCAAATCTCTCAGCAGGAAATTTGGGGTGACATTTATTTGTCATTTTGTGAAATACACTGACAAGGAATTTATACCCTTATTTGTCAGATCCGGGAAATGGTCAAAATAGCCCTGGCATGTCTCGGGCATGTTTACATTAGCAGTAATCTGTTGCATAAGAGATCTCCAAACAAAACTAGTATTGTTTCTTTCATTCTGTTCATTAACAGAGTGTTTCTTATTTTGGTAAACATACTTGTAGAGTTAGGAACAATAGAATGTCATAGGAGCAAGGTTTCCAATGGAGCCTTTGTGAAACTACCTGTACTGCCGCTATTTCACTTTGTTTGAGGATTCTGTCCCATAAACGTCAGGTGGGCTGCCCTTGGCCCTTGAGTTCTCAAATTTTAATATTGATCCTGGGGATGCCCATGAGGTGAATTGTAGCTTCCTTCCAGCATGTGCCCTGGTAATAGTACTGGAATTCTTAACAACTCTTAGCCCTCTCTATTTCATACAAAATAGAGTAGAATATTTCTGTTAAAATGATCACATTTTTGTTCCATGGTCTTCCAACTAAACAAGAATAAACATGTCTGTGAACCATTGAACTTCTATTTTGGTGTAAGAGCTTAGCTTTAACAGTGGTACTTTTGCTGTAAAGTTTATTTCATCAGATGAATGTAGGCATCATATTGCTTTTGGGTCATATTTCCCAGTGAAAAGGGAGACCTGAACTTGCACGTGGGTAGAGGTGAGAATCCTAGTGAAGAATGAATCAGTCACTCAGCAAGCATTTATGAAACATATGCATGGTGTGTACCAAAGAGAGAACCAGGTGAGACTAAAGAAGGTGGAAATTATTGATAGAGTATGCTCTTGGAGCAGATGGGAAAGGATGGGATCAAGAGCATAGAGAAAGGAGTTCATTTTAGGAAGAAAGAAGGTTCACATCAGCATCTAAAATTGTAGACTAGGAGTGATCCGGGATAAAAATTCCTGGGGCCTTTGAATTGAGTAGGGTAGATAAGATGTCATTGATAGTTATATAATCTTCCCCAGTTTCATAAATTAAACAGTAGTATAATGATGTATGTTGATTTGCTAAAGAATCAATAATGTGTGTATGTTTCCCCCCTTGACATGGCTTAAAGAAATAATTTCCTAGAGTGGTATTTGAAGAGTATTGGTTAGTACGAAGAAATGGAAGTTACCTTTAAGTATTAGCAGGAGGAGATCAAATTTCATGGCTGGAGAAATAAGATTATAAGAGTGAGAACTAGACAAAAAATTTATGAATTGGACAACAAAGCTGGGGTGAGACCTGAGACTTAGTCTTGTAACACATGTGATGCGTCTGGTACCATCATACTAGTTGACTGAATAAAAAACTAAAACACTGGGAATTCTTAGGGTTCTTAGTATACTGTGGCTGAAGATGTCAGCCTTCTGAATTAGGTAGAAGTGGGATTTGGCCAGAAGAGGGAAGCCCTGGAAAGACAAAAATCAAATTCATAAAGTGAGACAGAAAGATATAAGTAATACTCAATTCTAGTTTTCTAGTTGTATGGAAGGAAAAGTGAGTAGATAAATTCTAACACTGGTATTATAAGAAGTGAAATGATAACACACATTCATTCAGTCAGAAAACATTTATTAAGTTCCTACTGTGTGCCAAACACTGTACTAACCACGAGAGGATAAAAAGAAAGGCAAAATGTATTCCTTGGTCTCCAGGAACTCACAGTCCAGTGTGAAAGAGAACACATAAACAATTCTCCAAAACCAGCTAAAGATGCAAGAAAAATCAGAACCACTTGGTAGGGAAAAAAGCCTACCTTAGGTGAAAACCCATACAATTCTAAGTATAATTAGAATACTTGTTTAACTTTAAAATTACTATTATTAATCCTGGTTTTATTCATTTTGATATTGAAGTTTTATGTAATGAGTCAGCATACATATTTTTACTATCAGTTCAAGAGATATTTATTAAGTATCTGCTGTGTTCACAGAAAACACCCCACTAACTACTCTGTCTACAAAGATAAAAGCCAAACAGTCCCTGCCCTCAGGGAGCTCGAATTCTTTTAGGATTGAGCTTCTGCAAAGTGAACTACATGGGGAATGGGATGGGTAGGGGGAGTCTGAAATTCTTTTAACTGGTCTGTGAGGTCAAAATTATTTTTCTAACAATACTAACATGTTTTCATTTCTAATACAGTAAATGTTGATGGATATGACCAACATAAACAAAGGCCCTTGGGGAATTGGGGAAAATCTTCTGTGACTTTTTTAAATGTGTGAAGCAGTGGAGAGAATAATAATAATAATAATTAATAATAATGAGAACCACCAATCTTGTTTATAGAACATAAAGATGGATGAATAAAAATTTAAGGAAGTTTAAGAGGCATATTAGTAGGGGGAAGGATGATAAGGAATATAGGGAAGTAAGACAGGAGGGAAGATGGTAGTTAAAGAAAACTTCATGAAACATATGTGATATCCAGGCTGATCTTTGCAGTAAGGCAAAGATTTTAAGTCATCCTAGTTTGGAGGTTAGCATATATAGATGGATGTGGATGGTGATGACTTGTTAAGTTTGAGAATAGTCCTAATCCAGTCTGAGTAGAGTATAGTTGGGATAAAGGGGTTCTGTGGTGTATATATGGAAAAAGAATATAGGAGTAGAAGGTGGTACGCTTTAAATGGCAAGTCAAATTGTTTGTGTTTTGTCCCAGAGAGAGCTGGACAGTAGTATTATATAATATTATATACTATATATGTGTATTTATGTTTATAGGTTTATACATAGTTAGTTGTAAATTATAAGGTACCATATAAATGTAAGGTTTTAATAATTGTAATAATTATAATATTTTAAATTATATAATTTAATTCTCTAGCAAATTATTATTAAATGAATTATTAAATAAATTATAATATTTTAAAATAATAAACAAAAATATAATCTAATACAATAGTGTATTTAATACTCACAACAGCATATTGAAATAGGTAGGACAAATCCCAACAAGTTTAAGTTGGCCAAGGTAGGGAAAAAAAAGTGATGGAAGAAACCAAAATCTTGATGACGAAACAAGTTGCCATTAGATTTGTGCATTTGTAGCAAATTCAGTCAAAGTAATTTTTTCTGTGTTTCTGTGGTTTCTTGAAACCAGTCCTTTTTCGACTGTCAAGGAAGAATTTATCCTGTTATCCTTTCAGTTTACAAGAATGTAATAAAACAGTTGTTTACAGAGATTTTTATTTTTTGTCTGACCAAGATGGATATGAAAAGGAACAATGCTTTTGTAGCCATAGAAGCTTCAAGTGGCCCATCCTGTACAGCCCATTCTTGAAAAGAATCCCTTCTAGCAAAGTAGAGATGAAAAGAAATGAAAACCAAAAGTTAAATGGGAAAGGGAGTGAAGGGGGAGAGGTTAGTGTCTGGTTTGTTAAAAGGAGTATAATGAGAGAAGAGTGTTAAGTGAAAATCCATTGAACCAAGAAGTCTTAATCATATGTTTGTCATAAGACCCAAGGGGAAATTCTTTTTACTTTTTAGTGGATGAAACTGGCTTGAAGAAATTCCCAAGACTGAGTGAATAGAATAAGCTTTCTGGAATTTCTTAAATTTCAAAATGATGTTAAATGCATAACCTGATAGGAAACCACAGAGATAGAGCAGAGCAAAAAGAGAGAGTGCGTTGAAGCTACTCTTATATGAACCAGAAGTTTAGCTAGGAAGGGTGCTCATTTGGGGAAACACCATGAAATGCATCTGGTGAACCAAAATTTTGGTTTCGTTAATATTCTTTATTTTATTATTTTTTTTCATTGATATTCTTTGTGTTTCCTTTAGCCTATAATCATCAGGGCTATTTAGGATATTCAGATAAAATTATAAATCCATTGTGAAGGCGAGTTTATTGATTTTTCATTCCTTTATGTCTGGTTAAGTCCTGCATGGTGCCAGACTCATTACAATACACTCTCTATATTATCTTCGATTAATGGAACCATTTAGGAGTCAGTCCTGTGTTCTAGTACCCGCTGTGTCATTTACTAACTAGTGACACTCTGCTAGTTCTTAGTCACTCTGATCTGATTAGTTTGAAAATGAGGGTGTAGAATGAGAGTTTTCTGCTGCCAAGAGCATCATAGAGTAGTAATACATGCAGACCTATGAGGAGCTTCAGAGGTGATCTAATTTAACCTCCTCATTTTCCAGGTGAGGAAATTAAAACTTAAAAATCTTACCACCCAAGGTGACAGTTAATAAGTGGCAAAACTAGAATTTGAACCCAGCTCTTTTAATCCACATATGAGTCATTAGCTCAGAATTTGGAGAGCTTTGTGCTTCACTGGAAACTCATTACTTTTGGAGGTAGAGGAACCTGAATTTGCCCTTCTATTTACTGCCTGTAAAACTTTAAACAAATCATTTTACCTCCTTGGGACTCTGTTTTCTCATCTATTAAATACAGGAGTTGGAATAGATGACATCCCTGATCTCTTTCAGTCCTGATTCTGTGATCCTAGACCGCTAGGTGACTCAGTATATAAAACACTGTTCCCAGATGCACGGAAATCTGAGTTTTTGTGCCAAAAGGCCAACCAAATTGTGCATGCCCATTGATCCAGCAATACTACTATTAGGTCTATTCCCAAAGAGATAATTAAAAAGATGGAAAGATCTATGTGCACAAAAATATAGCAGCTCTTTTTATGGTGGCAAAGAATTGGAAGTCAAGGGAATGCCCATCAATTGGGAAATGACTGAAAAAATTGTAGTGTATGGATGAAGGTAATACTATTGTGCAATAAGAAATGATGAACAGGCACATTTCAGAATAACCTGGAAAGACTTGTATAAATGAACTTATTGTACATAGTATCAGCAACATGAGGTGATGATCAACTGTGAATGGCTCAACTCTTCTCAGCAATACAATAATTCAAGACAAATACAAAAGATTCATGAAGGAAAATGCTGTCCAATCCAAATAAAGAAATGGTGGACTCTGAATGCAGATTAAAGTATACTCTTTTCACTTTATTGTCTTTGTAGTTTTTTTTCATTTGATCTATTTCTTCTTTCACAACTGTGACTAATATGGAAATGTTTTACATGATAGCACATGTATAACCAATATCAAATTTCTTACCATTTGTGAAAGAGGAAAGGGGAGAGAGAGAGGAGGGGCAAAAAATTTACAACTGAAAATACTGTAAAAATGAATAATAAAACATATCTTGACATGTATTGGGGAAAATAAAATAAAATACAATAAAAAATAAATCAATAAATTAAATACCATGTGGCTTTAAAAAATGAAATGTGATATATCAATGCTCAACTAAGGAAAAAAACAAAACAAAACAAAACTATAAACCCTAAGTTCGAATTGCGCATCAGGCACTTTCAAATCACATGACTTTGTGCATGTCACTTAACCTATTTTTTTCCCTTTAATTTCCTCAACTACAAAAATGGAAATAATATTAGTACTTACCTCCTAGAGTTGTTGTGAGTATATATGATATAATATTTGTAAAGACCTTTGCATAATATGTAGAACATAGTAAATGCTTAATAAATGCCCTTCTTTCTTTCTTTCAAGGTACTTTCCTGCTTAACATTTTTGGTTCTCATTCAGAATCTTTTTCTTAATACTTAATCTAATCAAGAGAATATTAGGAAAAAAATGTTCTCAGATAGTAGGTGCTTTCAAGTTAGTATAATTGAAGGGAATTGGAGAACAAACACAAGGTAACTCACTTCTCTAGTCATAAATGGTAAGCTTATTACCCCTTCTTGAATTTGAAGGGGAAGAAGAGTCAGGGTAAATGCTTAAACTCAAAAAACATGCTAGATTTTCCTATTACTTATTATCCTGAGAAGGAGAGATACATAGTTTCATTCAGAAATAAAGAAAAAGAGTAAATGATGTTGCTAAGAGAAGGAAGCTCTTGTGGTTAATCTGGTGTTCTGATTCAGAGGGCCCATGAGATTGGTTCCTACATAGGAATCTAGGAGATCTAGGTCAAATCTGGAGGAAGATTTGCCTCTCCAAAGCTAAAAATCCTTAAGTCAGCTTGGCAAGGAAAACATGCTGTGATGATAAGATCATTAGTATCAAGTTATGTTCAGGTTAAGGGGAAAAGTTTGGCTTGAACTCTTAAAGGATGAGTCCTTTAAAAGGAAGGTAAATTTGAAATAATTAGACAATGGAAAGAATTAAAACTGCTAAGATCGGGGGAATAAAAAGAAGAGCTTTTCTTCCTCTATTTCCCACCCCCTAATAGGGATGGACAATTTTCCCTGAAGAGAGACTTTTCATTCTTAAGTCAAAAATGCATGTGGCTGGGTCCTCCACTAAGCTATCCAATTTTACAGCTTTTGGGGAAATAAAAGAGACAAAAGGAAAATAATGTCAAAAGACATGTCCTTTAAAAAGTTAGAGGAAAGAAACAACACAAAAAATAGGCATCAGCTTGAGCTGAATAGGCATGAGATATTTACTTGGCATTTTACTTTGATGTTCCATTATGACCCGAGTTAACTTCACTGTTTTCATATGATAACTCAACACAGCACATTTATTCAATATGTTTATGACTGGGGTTACTCATGAAAATCGCTACCTATAAGTATAGTTCGTTTAAAGGTTAAATTTTGTAGCTCTAAAAATATGTTAATATTTTTGTGACAACCTATTTTCAAAGGATAAAAGTTTTCATCTCAAAAACATTTAAGATGTTAATTGCAATTTTTAAATATTTTAAAATTATTTCAATGTCTTCTGCAGACACAATAAATTGATACTTTTCCCACTATGTCTGCAAGTTACATTTGTGATCTGTTTGTATGTCTTTGATTGATAGTTTGGGAGAGAAGAATAAGAAATGTGTTGCCAGATTAATTTGAATTTGTATTTAACCAGTAATCTTCTCAGGGGGGTAAAATACTAAGGGCAGGGCAGGATGGAAAAGTTTGTTGTAAAAGAATATGCCCTGGGCAAGAAGTTCTAGGTTCACTTGTGCTGTTTACTAGCAGAGGGACTTCGAACAAGTCATACCTCTGAAGTCTTTTGTCCTCAGTTTCCCCATTTGTAAATTGAATGTCTTGGATTCACTGATTTCTGAGGTTCTTTCCAGCCTGAACATTCGTTCTGTGATTAAACATTTGAAAATTAAAATATTAACAAATGCAAAAAACCAAAGTTCTGCCTGTTTTAAGATAAAGATCATTTCAGTCCCAAGTCTTTGGCTTCTAGGAGGGAAGATTAATGTTTTCACCATCTGTCAACTTATGGAGTCAGTAGAAGACTTCACCCTCTAGCAACTACTATATAATAATTGTAACTAATTGAACTTTTTTTTTTGGGGGGGGTTGGCCACTTAACTGGAACAATTGAAATATAGAGTTGGAATTGAATCAACAGGACAAGAAATATCTGGCATGTGGAGTAGTTATCAGGGTGCTGGTTCCCAATCAGCAACTACTTACTGTGACCCTTGACAAATTACTTAACCTGATTGCCTCAATTTCCTCATCTGTAATATGAGGTTCAGAAGGAAATAGCAAACTCCTCCAATATTTTTGCTAATAAAACCCCAAATGGGACAACTATAATGACTAAACAAAAATCTACTTTTCCTAACCCATTTCAAAAGATTCCTTTTGATTTTAGGAAAGTAAGTCTCACTAAGTCTGAGGGAAAAAAGGAATGCAGATGTCTGGATTGGGTGTATCTTGGCTAGAAATTGAGGGCTAGAGAGAGACTAAATGACTTCTGCAAACTCATCTTAGCCGTCTAATTCCAAGATTCACTTGTGGAATCACAAACTTTGCTCTTGCTTTTCTTATCATTGAATGCATTTTAACATCTTTTGAAGAAGATATCTCATCAAAATATTTGTATTCAGTTGATCTTTTATCCCTTGAAATTTAGAAAGTAATCCTAAAGATGTCTTCTTGTTCATAAAGCCTTTATATACATATTATAGTCAGCAAATGTTTCTTGAGACTTTGAAATAGAGAAGTTTCTCATTCTTTTCTTTAAAAATGGCTTGGGATCCACTCAGTCAACAAGTATTTATTAAATATCTACTGTTCTCATCATGTATCTGCTCTAGAACATGAAGGGGTATGCAGCTTCCTATACTTCAGTAAACAACAGTATAGTTGGGGATAGAGTGGGGCAGATAGCTAAAGAAAGGGCAGCTCTTCATCTGTCCCTTTACCCAGCAGCTATTTGAGTACCTTCCTTAGGAATGACATTGTGTTAGGTATGATCAGATTAGGATGTAAAATCAGTGACCTAGATACTATAAACCCTAACAGTCCTTGGTGGGAATAGAATCTGACCTCCCAGTTTAACAGCAAGAATGGACAGTTCTTTTGATTCCATCTTTGTGCGCTGTCTAGTGGCCATGCTTTAGCAGATTCATCCAACTGTTATACAACTCATCTTTTGCTTTCACTCTTCCCTATGTATATTTCTAAAGTCTTTCTCCTTATTGGGGAGGTTTGCCCATAAGAGAGGTTTTCTATTCCTTAGTCACAGGTAAGCTCCGACTTGACCTGTGATGAGGGTATTCTATCTTGTAAAACTTAACTATTTTAAGTTCCCAACTCCCAAATCTGGACTTTGGTTTGCTCCAGGTTTTCTATTATAGCCAGAGGGCCTCATGGTGAAAATTCCTAAATTTGGGATTATGGATCCTTTTATATAGTTGTAGGTGGAGTAGTTATTTATACTTTGGGGAATGCTATGGACCACTTCTTAAAATAATTCTTTTTGAGTTTTTCACTGAAATACTTAGAAATACTAAGGAAATGTTTTACTTATTAAGATGCTATGAAACAAAGAAACAAAGCAAACATATTAATAAAGCCTAGGTGAGAAACTCTTGACCAACAGGAATTCCCTTTTTAAAAGATTGGACTTTGTACTAACTGAGAATGTCAAGTTTACTTTTCTCTGTTTTATGTTTCATACACAGACTAAAAATATATAGAGAGTGTTTTGTGTTCTTGTTTCTTCCATAGTCTGCTAATGTGTTTCTTGCTGCTTTTCTTCTGCTGGATCATATCCTGATATGTTTTTACCTATCTGTGACACTGTTCAAGTCACTTAACTTCTCCAAAACTCATTTTCCTCCTCTATAACTATATTGTTGATATGATGTATTTGGAGATGCACCTAGAGTAACACTAATAAACTATCTTCAAGTGACTGGTTAAGACAATAAAAAGACTTGTATGATGTTGGCTAAGTCCTCCTCTAAGTTGTTTCCCTTATTTCCTTGTATTCTAAAAATAGAGAAAACATATAGCTTCAGGAAATCCTAGATTCAAATCCTGCTTCATATAAATTCTAGCTACATGACAAGTCACTAAATCTCTCTCAACTTCATTTGTAGAATGAAGATAACAAAATGTATTTACCTTAAAGTTGTTGTGAAGATGCATAAAAATGTTTCCAAGCTCAAAATGTTATATAAGTGTCAATTATTATTTTAAATAGTATTTTTCCAATTACATGTAAAAACAAAATTTTAGCACTCATTTTCAAAATTTTGAGTTCCAAATTTTCTCCTTCCCTTGCTCACCTCCAACCTCCTTAAGTTAATAAATAAGCAATTTGTTATAGGTTTTATAGGTTAATCATGTAAAACAAATTTCCTTATTAGTCATGTTATGAAGAACAAACAAATCAAAACACTCATACACACACGCACAAAGTGAAAGTAATGTGCTTTGATCTGCATTTATATTCTATCAGTTCTTTTTCTGGGTATGTATGGCAGGTTTTTTTTTTTATCAAGTCCTTTGAAATTATCTTGGATCGTTATATTGTTAATAAGAGCTGCATCATTCACATTTATTGATTGTACAATGTCGTTGCTACTGAGTATAGTGTTCTTCTGATTCTGCTCACTTCATTTGGCGTCAGTTCATGTAAGTCTTTTCAGGTTTTTTCTGAAATCCATCTGCTAGGCTAAATGTCAGTTTATTCAGGTAATAGAGAGTTGGGTAAGATGGGAAGTGGGGAAGGATAGCAAGGATTTGCTACCTAAATTCTGAAGACTGTACTTGCAACAACCTGAGCTCTGTAGAATGGGTAATTAGATCGGAAAGAGAATTGCTATACTAGTCTTCTTATTTTGACATTACTTCTATTTTAGATAAAATATCAAATTTCTTTTCATATTTTAGGTATATACCAAAAGGCAAAAACTAATAGCAGCTTAGACTCAGAAATATTTCCATATATTTAAAGAATACTTAGAAACTGAGTTCTTTTTACCAATAAAGGAGAGAACAAATGTTTAAATATTAAAAGGGGTTTGGTGTAACCCCTTTACTGCTAGGGCTTTCATACAGAAATGACAAAATGTAGGATAATATTGAATGATTCAGTATTTTCAGAATCTATGATTTATTATGACTATTTTTAAGTGTGGATATTCCCTTAACTGATAAAGTACCTCATATAAATATTGCAAGGTTATACCATAGAAGAACACTGGCTTAGACTCAGAGGCTAGAGTGGGAATCTTGACTTTTCCAGGCATCACGATGTTCTGTGTTCAAATACTGTTTCAAGTATATCTGAACTGCACAAATCTGGACAAGTCACTTCACCTCTGGGTGATCTCATGTTCCTTATCTGTAAAATGAGATAATTGGACACAAAATCCAAAGCCCCTTCAAGCCTTATGAACTGAGAAGATACTCATGGATTATTGCTATGGTTTAAAAAAAGCATATGGAATAAAATCTATTTTGAGCAAAATATGTCCAGTAACATGAGAAAATTGGACTCATACAGAACCTGGCAGACAAATGATAAAGTCCAATCCATCACTACCGACGTAAGCAGGTCACTTTCCCTTCTTGTGTCGGATGGTATGGAAATTAATAATATTTTGGAAAAAATCCTGGAGTCAGTCTAAGAGAAAATTGGCCTGGTGTAGTCATTTGGGCTCACTCTAAGCCTCATTTGAATTTGAGTCACCAATAAAGAAAGTTTAAAAACAATACTATTGTCCTGATTCAACAGAGAGCTCCTAGAACCCTAACATTCTCGGAAGAGAACAGTTCGATTCAAATTAAAAAAAAAAAAAAAAGAAAAGAAATCAGCATCTATTACATGGCAGATAGTGTGCTAGGTAATGGGAAGAAAAAGACAAATAAGGAGCAATTGCTCCCCTTACAGAGCCTTCATTCTTCTGAGGGACACAGAAAATATCTACACCAGGTAACCACCGAAAAGTTCATGCAGTTAATATACAAAGCTATACAGAGTAATTACAAGAAAGAAAGCACAGTTATCATTTGGGGGACCAGGAGAGGCTTTATGTAGGAGGTAGCCACTCTGTATTTTGAAGAAAGAAATTATAAGTGGTGGAAATGTGGGGGACCAATCCTGCAGAGACATAGGAGCTGCTATGTTACCATGTATAAGGTGCATTAACAACAGTCTGCTATAATAGAGAGAAAAGGCAATTCTCAATGCATGGATATGACTATGACTTCCCTGCTCAAGCATCTCCAGGGGTTCCCCTTCTTATCTAAGGTCAAATATCGCTCCCATTTGGCCTTCAATGCTCTACCCACCTCCTCCTAGCTTTCCAATCTTCTTACACCTTATTCTGCTCCACCCCTATCCTCTTTAATCTCAGGTCACTGGCCTCCTGACTGTTCCATATACAAGATCCTCCAACACTTTTCTCCCTTACGGGGAATGTTTCCCTCCTCACCTCCATCCACTGACTTCCCTGGGCTTTTTTCCCCCCATCATTCAAAGTTCAACTTCCTTGTTTTAATCTGATCAAGTGCACCATTGTAGCGATGTATATTTTCTTCATTCTTCATCTTATCACTATATCAATTCATGTATATCTTCCCACCTTTCTCTGAATTTTTTATATCACCAAATGATTTTCCTAAAATATAGATTCATTTCTCTCTTTTTCACACACACACACACACACACACACACACACACACACACACCCTCCTCTTGAATAAACTCCAGTGGTTCCCTATTACTTCTAGGATCATGTGCAAAATCGTATTTATTGTTCAAAGACCCTCCTCCTTTTACCTCCCTTTCCAATCTCCCTATACCTTACTATCTGTCAGGAACACTGGTCTTCTAATTGTTCAACAAATAAAACACTCCATTTCTTGTCTCCAAGTATTTTCTCTAGTTCTCCCTTAGACACAAAATGTTCCCACACCTCATCTCTACCTACTAGCTTTCCTAGGTGACAGTTGTTGTTAAATCCCATCTTCTATGAGAAGTCTACTCCAACCCTCTTAATTCTAGTGCCTTCTCTCTCCTTGTTTGTACATATGTATTTGCTTTTTGTCTCCCCAGTGAAATTGTCATGGACTGTCCTTTTCTCCCACTTTTTGCTTTTTTTTTTTTTTTTTTTTTTTGAATCCCTAATGCTTAATGCCATGCCTGGCACACAGAAAGTTCAATTATTTGTTGACTAATATCTGCCATATTGTTTAATAAAATTCAATTTTTATTTCTATATATATATATAAAATTTATATACATATAGGTTTATACATTTATACATCAGTCTAATGGCAACTGTATAACATTAAAGTTAAATATATAATATACTGTATTAAATAGTTTATGCATATAACTTTTCCAGCCATTCCTTAATTAATGTTATTTCAATTTTATTTTTCTTTTCTTTTTTTTTTAACATGAAGTCTATGCAATAAATGTGTTATATTATGGGCCATCTCTAATTCCCAACTTTGACGTATTTGTGGTATATTTTCAAGAAATGAAATTGCTCTGTGTCACTCTTTTTTTGTTCCTAATGGAAATTCATAGCATCTGGATCATTTCATTAGCTTCACTAATAATGTATCAACGCCTACCTTCCCATAGCCCCTTTCAACTTTCAACTTTTTCTTTACCAATATGAAACATCAAAGTTGTTTTAAGTGAGCTTTTTCTTACTATTAATGATTTAGAGCTTCGAATAGCATGTGTGTGTTTGTGTGTGTGTGTGTGTCTCTATATATACACTCCATAGTTTTGTTTTGAAAACTGTTTGTTTATGTGTTTTGACAACTTAATTATTGAAATAAACTTTGGTATTATGAATTTTTGTCAATTCTCTGTGTATATGAGGTTTCACACTTTTATTAGTGATATAATATGATAGAATAAAAATAAGAATAGCTAATATTTATATAGAGCTTTCTGTGAGCTAAACAGTTTACAATTACTATCTCAGTTAATTCTCATAACAACCCTGGAAGTTATCGTCCCTATTTTATAGATGAGGAAACTAAAGCAAAATTACTTTCCTAGGATGACATAATAGTAAGTGTCTGAGGCAGAATTTGAACTTAGGTTTTTCTAATTTTTGACACAGCACTCTATCTCCACTGTGCCACCTAGCTGTTCCCATATATAAACAGTTTTTCAGCTCTCCTATTTCTCTTCCAATTTCTTCTGCACTGATGATATTCATGTAAAAGCCATTTAATTTTATGTAGTCGAAATGATCTCTTTTACCATTTATAATCTCCTTGTCATTGTTTGCTTAGTAATTCTTCCTTTAGTGTTGGTGGTTTAAAAAAAATACCTGATTTCATTCCCTTCTAGAGTATTGTATTTTAAAATTTTATTGTATTTTATTAAAATGTTATATTTTAACTTAGAGACAATTAAAATTTTCACTACAAATGCCTGACCCCACAATGTTGAGTCTGCATGTGCTCATGGTGCCTTGAATAGACCTCAGCTTTCGAGACTTAGGATGGATCCAAAGATCTTATGCAATAATGAGCTTCATTTTGGAAACTCTGGTTATCAAATTGTTTTGACCATAGATGCATTTCTGGTAAATTTGCCCTTTAAAATTAACGTCATTTTGCCACATTTTCTGAGATACTTTATCTGAGTCAGAAAGGCCAAACTCCAGATCTGATCAGCTTCTCAGATGTTTCATTAGTGTATAAGATCCACAGTAGCACAGAAAAAAAAACTTTAAGCCTTGTAAATGGTTCTATGTTCCCTTTCCAACCAAATTCTATTCACTGTTATTTAACAAGTACATACTTTGTGCCAATCTCTGGGAAATCTGGTGACCCCCCCCCCCAAAAAAAAAAAAGAATTCAGGAAACCCCACCTACCCTCACGGAGTTCATATTCTAACAAGGAGATGCAATATGGACATAGACACATTTCCATGTGTACATGGAAATATGTACATGTGTACATGGAAAAATGTAGCATGTGTACATAGCAGCAGAGGAATATAAAAAAGAATGTCAAAAATATACAAAGGGAAATGTCATTATGGCAGACATGAGAGTAGTAGATGGAGAAACCGGCCTTTGGTATATGACCTTAAATACTATATTCCATCTGACTTGTGATTTTGAACAGTACCAAACTATTTAATCTCAAATTACATATTTATATCAAAACTTCAATGACTTCTTTGAGTAGAATCAGTCAGTGAGCACATATTAAGTACCTATAATGTGCCAAGTGCTGTGCTAAGCACTGGCAATCCAAAAGGAGCTAAAGGGAGTCCCCACCTTTAAAGAATTCATAATCTAGTGGAGGAAACTTGCAAACATGAATGTTCAAACAAATATGTACACTCAAGCTATATGCATAATTTTTTTTAAAATGTTAAGGTGAAGGTGCTAGAAATTAATCATTATAATTAAGAAGGGTTAATCAATGTAATTAAGAAGGTTTCCTGTAGAAGCTGAGACTTCATTTATTTATTTATTTGAGGCAATTGGGAATAAATGACTTGCCCAGACTCACATAGCTAGGAACCTAGTCTTCCTGACTCCAGGGCTGGAGCTCTATCCACTGTAGCATGTAGCTGCTGAGAAGATGAGATTTTCATTAGAAATTGAAGGAAGCCAGGGAAAGAAGCAGGCAAAGATGAGGAGGAAGAATATTCCAGGGTTAAAAGACAGCTAGAGAAAATCTCCAAAGCCTGGGACAACCAAGAGAGCCACCTTTTCTAGATTGAAAAGTAGGTGGCAGTTAGTAAAGCATAAAGATAAGAAGGTAGCGAGTGGTGCTTATGAAGATCTTGAATACCAAAATAAGATATTGTATTTGATCTTGGAACTAAAGAGCCACTGGAGTTGGGGGAATGGTGACATGGTTAGACCTTCACTTTGAGAAAATCATTTTGGCGGCTGAATGAAAGATGGAGTGATTGGAGGCAGGAGGTAAACTGGTAGGTCGCCACAGTATCCAAGCATGAGTTCATGAGAGCAGTGGCAATATTTGAGGAGAGAACAGCATATATTCTAGAGATATTGCAAAAATATAACTAACAGGGCTTGATAACAAAATGGAAATGGAAGATGAGAGATAGCGAAGAGTCGATGATGGCACCTGTGTTGTGAGGCTGGGGGATTGACATGTGGCATTGCCATTACTTGACAGCAAAAAAGAAGTATGAAGGTATGGAGAGTTTTATGAATAGTAAACCATGTTCCCACCCTTACTTTCCAGTGTAGACTTCCTTATCTCCAAAGCAAGAGTGTTGAATTAGCTGATTAGCTAAATTCCCTCTGACCTCAGATCAATGATCACAGAATCCTGTGCATGGAGGAATGAAATTTTAACTGCTGTTTCAAAAATAAAAGGCATTAGACCCAATCATTATCTTGAAATTTGTGTAAATTAAAAAATAAAATGTTTGTTTTTGGTGAGGCAATTGGGGTTAATTAACTTGCCCAGGGTCACATAGATAGTGAGTGTTGTCAGATTTGAATTCAGGTCTTCTTGATTCCAAGGTTGGTGTCCTTTCCATGGTGCCATCTAACCTTCCTGATTCTTTTCTGGTGTTTGCTTACATTGTTCCTGCATTTTGTCCAAAAATTTATATAAATTTTAAAATAAGCATTTGAAAATTTGCTCTAACTGATGCCATATAAAATCCAGATACCTTTTTTGTTACATTGAAGTTATTCAAATTACTTGATAATACCCCTGAGGGAGAAGTGGCCAAAGGCCAAAGTAGTACAGGGCACAGAATGCTTGTATTAGAGTTGGTAAGATCTGAGTATGTGTCCTAACTCAGCTAACTCCTCTCAGCCTGGAATAAAGATAATAAAATCTACCATAACAGGTTAAATGATGTTTTTAGTTAAATAAAATTTTAAAACTTTAGCACAAAGCCAGTGCAAACAAAATTAGAAGAAAAGCAGGTAAATGGTTTAAAAAACAAACAAAATAAAAACCCTTTTTGGCAGGTTTCTTTGAGTAAAGGTGATTTCCAAGATATACAAGGAATTGATTCCTATTTATATTTCCTTTGTGACAAATGATTAAAGACTTTAAACAGGCATGCAATTTTCAGATGAAGAAAAAAATTAAGCTATCAATGGTATCAATATATAAATATTATTATTATTATTACAGCTTTTTATTGGGGAGCTTCTATATTATTTATGCAAGCCAGAGACTTCAGGGCTCTGTGCCACTGGAACTATCTATTTCCTCTCTTTTTCATCCATGAAAAGTGCTAGATATTTTATAGGGTCATAGAAGTAGGAATGGAAGAGATCTTAGAAGCATCTAGCCCAACCCCTTCATTTTCTAGATCAGGAAACTGATACCAAGAGAAGTTACATCTCAGTGAAGACACAAGGAGCGATAGAACTGATACTTGAACTTGCCTTTGCCCACAGACTTCAGTCCTCTTGACTTTACACCATTATTGCCTGTATTGAATGTTCAGGAAGGTCTAGCATGTTTGGTTTGAGAGTTTTCTGAGCCCTTTTCAGGGTTGCTCATCTACCTGACACTCAGTGGTCACCCATGGCTCTATCAAGCTGTCATGAGCAGCAGCCATACTGCCAGTTAACCTTATCTGAACAGATAGGCTAAGCCAGGTTGACGGTGACCGACTGACCACAAGTTCATTAGGGAGGTAGAGGGTCTCTATTCCAATCATATGGATGAGAACAATTTATTGCAAAGGTTATGAAGGGGGCCAAAGCAGGCATTGGGAAATGCTCCAAGCTTGGTCAACCATCGTAGTCATTCACTGCCTCCCAGGCAATTGCCAGTCATGCTTTTGTCTTGCCCTGGACTTTCATGACCCTGGAAGAGTGAGTGAGGCTAATGACTTTGTGCAACTCTGCCTCACTTAAATCCAATTCCCTGGCAAGTCACAACATCACCCTCTGATGTCATTGGCCTCTTTGAAAATGAAGGACAAACATAGCATAAGTATATGAAAAATGCTCTAACTCACTCATAATTAAAGAGATGCATGTTCCAATAACTCTGAAGTTCTGATTGACAGAACTGATGAAAAAAAAAAGAAAAAAGAAAAAGAAAATGACAAATGCTGGAAGAGCTGTGGGAAAGTAGGTATATTAATGCACTATTGATGAAACTACAGACTGTTCCCGCAATTCTGGAAAGCAGTTTGGAACTATGGCCAAAAAAATCTGTTAAACTTTTTATACCCTTTAACCCAGAGATGTGACTACTCCACCTTTACCCCAAAAAGATCAAAGACAGAGGGAAAGGATCCATGCAAATGAAAAATATTTATGGCAGCTCTTTTCATGTTGGCAAAGAATTGGAAACTGAGTGGGTATCCATCAGGTGAGAAATGACTGAACAAGTTATGACATAAAAAGTAACAGAATACCATTGTGCTGAAAGAAATTATGTGGAAGATGTTTTCAGAGAAAGGAAAACTTACAGGAGTTGATACAACATGAAGTGAGCAAACACAGGAAAATAATTAAAACAGTAAGAATGATATTATAAAGAAAAACCATTTTGAAAACTTAGACTTTCTGATTAACTCAGTGACCAACAAGAGTTCAAGATAACTAATGATGAAACATGCTACCTACTTCTAAACATGATCTCATGTCCACATATGTGTTTAAACATTTGTATTAACATATGTGGCATGGTCAATGTGGGATTTATTTTGCCTGACTTTACAAGTTTGTAACGAGTTGTTTTTTTCCCCTTCCCTTCTCAAGGAGAATAAATTCATCTTCAACAAAATAAAATAAAATTTAATTTTAAAAGACTCAAAACTGCATTATATGGTAGTTGTAAGGTTCAAATTACATCAACATGAAAAATTGGTCAGTTATTCAGTCCATAAACATTTGTTAAGTACTTCCTATGTGCCCTGCCTTGTACTAAGTATCAAAAAGTGCTTTGAAAACATTAAAGCTTGATATCAATCATACTCTCCTGCTTGCTAGACTAGAAAGTCAGAGAAATGGTCCAGCCTATATGTAGTAAAAGTGATTGTCACATAGGGGATGAAGGAAAATTTTGCAAAATCTAGGAACCAAGGAGCAGAAGCTGTTGAAGCACTGAGATGTCATTCTTCAGTTAAAAATTGCCATACTCCAAATTTATACATTGCTTGTGACATTCATCTATATGGTATGATGGGATTTTGCTTTCAGGAGCTAAACAATGGAGTTCTTGAACCGCAGTGGGGCCTGAATTTCTCTAATAAATTAAATGATAGGTCTCAGTTGTTTATCTAAGGCTAGGCTAAAATGAGATGAAAGGTTGTGTAGCCATGGGAAGTGCTTTCAGATCCACAAGTTTCCACATGTATGAGTTATTTTCTTGGAACATCTTTATTTTGGCCTTAATTTAATACATAAATGGCCATAGTTGTGATTTCTATACGATATAAAACTCTGCTCACCACATCACTCTGTTGACATATAGAACATTGATAGTAAATAAAAACGTATCTGGTTACTTTCTCCACTTGCCCCTTGGAATATACTTCTAGCATGGAGTATAATTGAATAAGATGGAAGGTGAAAAATGACTCAGAGATCTCACTTTCATTCACAGGAATTATTTTAGAGTTTAAATGACTTTTGGGGATTGTGGCAAATCTTTTCTGAAGCACAATGTTGTTCAGTAGTATCAGTCACATTTGACTCTTCTTGATCCCTGTTTGAGGTTTTCTTGGCCAAGAGTGTGAAGTGATTTATCATTTCCTTCTCTAGTTCATTTCACAGATGAGGCAACTGAGGCAAACAGGGTAAAGTGATTTATCTAGGATCACACAGCTGCTAAGTGTCTGAGACCAAATTTGAATTCAAATCTTCCTGACTCTTCCTCCCTCTGTCCCTCTCCTTTAGAGTATCTTAGTAAAGTATCATACAAACTGTAACCCAATTGAGCCTAACTAATAGTGGTATAGAGCCTCAGGTGCGATTAACCTCCTTTGACAGAGAAGGGAACAGAGCTTCAGTGAGTGGAGTGACCTGGCCATGGGAACACAGCTTCTCTAAGTCTAAGGAGAGATCTGAAGTCCCAGACTCTTCAGAGGACTGTCCCCTCCTCTGCCTCCCATTTTTCTGATAATCTGCTTTCTCACCTTTTTATATGATGATAATATTAGCAATTTCCATTTCCAGAGTGCTTCATGAAAGACCAAAGGCTTGCCGTGCTATAACTTTCTGGAGCCTCCTAGCAAGCTTCCAAGCTAAAATTTACACAAGGACAATATTTACTTAAGTGCTCTCAGTTGCTATAAATTCTACCACTAAATTTTGGAACAAATAAGTTACTTTTGATTAAGAAAAAAGGAATATTGCTTTGAAGTAGAATACTCCCCTGAAAGTTGTCTTCCTGTCCCTTTAACTCATAAATACTTTTTCAGTACTCCCATTTTACAGGCAAGAAAACTGAGATTCATAGAGTTTAAATCATTTTCTCAAGGTAAAATGACTCATTGGATTTCTCACCCAAGTCCCAGTAGAGAAGGTGGTTCAGTGGATAGAGCACTGGGCTTGGTATATCAGGAAGACTCATTTTTCTGAGTTCAAATCTGGCCTCAGACACTTCCTGGGTGTGTGAGACACTGGGCAAGTCATTTATTTCTGTGCGCCTCAGTTTCCTCATCTTTAAAATGAGCTGGCAAAGGAAATGGTAAACCATTGCAGAATCCTTGCAAAGAAAACTCCAGAGGAAGTCACAAAGAGTCAGACACGACTGAACACCACCACTCGAGTCCAATATTCTTCTTCTGAAGAACTCAAATCTCTACATCTCTAAAAGAGTCATTGTGTTGTTTTAACATGTAATTGGGGGGGGAAGGGCAACAAAATATTAAATAAAAAATCAGCATTAATATGTTGTGGTGGTCAGGAAGTCCCAGGTTCAAGTCTGCCTCTTATACAATCCAGCTGTGTGACTTTGCACAAGTCACTAACTTCTCAGTATCCATTGATACCTCTTGGAGACAAATGATAATCTACAGATAATCATCTCTGTTGGTATAGGGACTTTGTTCATTGACCATTTCGTATCCTGATCTGATCCAAATTATTGTTAGGTGGGAGGGGCTGGGAGTACATTTAAAGAGTCCCTTGGAAAGATCATGTGTGAAAAGGATGACCTTATTGGTGAGAAGTTGAAAGGGAAGGTTATGCAGGGATTGGCCAGCCCTTTGAGCCTTTGGAAAATGCTTTTATTTATAGTGGCTCCCCTGTAGCACACAGTGCAAAAGGCAATTATCTTTGGAGGGGATTCCATGGCCTTGTGTGGGCTTCCCTCATGGAAGATTTATTGTTGGCTGGATTGGGTGTCCTTTAAGAGCCTTAATTCCGAATCTAAAGCACTATCAAGACTGATACTTCCTGAATGCTCTTGAGAATGCAACTGCTAAGCTTCATTTTGCAGCCTTGGAGATATATTTTTGAAATGGTATTCAGGGATTTACAGAGGTCTCCCGATTCCCATTGACAGTGGAAGGAGTTGTTCCGTGAGATCCCAGCATGCTTCTGAGAAATTCACCCTTCTCAAGTCCCTCATCTTCAGGAAGACTTATCTGGCTCTGTAACTAACCCAATGGTGGGGAAACAGAAGTAGTCAGGAGTAACTGATGAGTGAGAGCTAAGTGATCACTGCCAAAGTTCACTGTTTTCTTTCTTAAAGGGAATGGGAAACTCTATAGCTGGTTGTTTTGTTTCATTTTTATGAATCTTATGAGTGCTAGAGAAAAAGTGGCGTTGCCAGTCAGCTAAAATATACTGTATCATGAAACCTTAGGGACAAGTGAACAGTGGCCCATTACTGCTAAGGTGTTTTATTGGAAATTTGCCGACGTGCTTTCCCAGGAGAATGAGTAAAAACCTGCAGGATGCTCAACAGTCAGACAGGTTGTCCTCACAGGCAGGCTGAAATATATAGCTTTGCACTTCTGGGCTGTGAGTGAGTAGGCTATATAACAGACTAATGTGCATTTTTACATTAAAAGTACCATATTTCACAAGGGATTTTCCCCCCCTTTTGTTTAAGGGTTTTAATTTATATATTCCAGTTAATCGTTCATTACAAGCCCTTTCTTTCTCGAGTGCTTTTTTTTTTTTTTTTTTCCAAAGTTGTCTTTTGAATGAGATGTGGCTATAGAGTGTCCTAATTCTGGCAGTGATACCAGCAGAGGGCAGACATAAAAAAGATTTTGACATTAGGGTGTGTCTACCTAGGGTCAGGGAGGGTGTTGTTCAGTATTTGAATGTAAATCTACCAGCATTGTTCTGATGGTGGCAGGACAGAACATGCATTATTTGCCTTTTCCCAGGCCTGGTGAAAGACTTGGGTCTCTGGAAAAGCTGACTTTACTAAATAAAAGCTGGTCAATTATTTTCATCTGATATTCTGTCATTTCTAGTAAACTAAACTTTTAAAAATGTAACAGTATCCCCCAAGATCTGTTTCCCCTTCCAGTGCCTTAGTGGTTGTTATGCTGAAGATGTTTATTTTTGTTTGTCTTGGATGTGCTATAAATACTCTTTCTAAAGTTTAGGGGAAATAAATTCTTTTTGATTGGGTGTGTGGAGGGGATCATTTTTAATTTTTTTTAAAATATTTTTATTAGTGGATAACTTTTTTTATTATAGATTTTTATTTACAAGATATATGCATGGGTAATTTTTCAGCATTGACAATTGCAAAATATTTTGTTCTAATTTTTCCCCTCTTTTCCCCCACCCCCTGCCATCTATGTTAAAGTATAAGTTAAATACAATATATATGTACATGTCCATACAGTTATTTTACTGTACAGAAAGAATCGGACTTTGAAATAATATAAAATTAACCTGTGAAAGAAATAAAAAATGCAGGCGGACAAAATTAGAGGGATTGGGAATTCTGTGTAGTGGTTCATACTCATTTGTGGATAACATTTTTGAAGCAGAAAATCCCATTGAAGATTTTTTTTTCTTTATTCACCCTCTCCACCCTGTGCACCCCCAGTTTTTCTAATTGCTTAAGGTAGCACCAGTGTACCCAACAGACCCCATGAGTAGGATGGCACCATGATAGGCGTTAGACTCTGGTCAAATGACAGATTGTGAATTTAGTCAAAAAGGGAAAAGCAATTTATTATTATCAATTAGAAGATAGGATTGAATGTTGCCATTTTAAAAAAAATTACACACACACACACACACACACACACACACACACACCATACCGAATTGTGTTTACTTGCAGTGTTTTATTCATGTCTTTACATTTAGAGAATATCATAATTTTTTGGAAATGTTTTCCATAGTTTGTGTACAAGCACATTCATAACTCACCTGAATGTCGGCATATCTTGCTGTGTATATATAAATTAACCAGTAACCTTGACATTATAAAACGTTGTATTAAATGAAGATGAGAATAGTAATTTAAAGCGTGTCATGAAGAGAAATTTAAATTCGGCTAGAACAATGGGAAATGTGAGTGTTTACCCTGGGCCCATCGAGCAGCCACAGTAAGAAAAACAACATAATTAGTGACACTGTCAACACAGACCTAACAATGATATGAACAATATTGATAGGAAGTTAGCTACTTTTCTCCCTCGGGAAATGCACGAGGCATTAACTTTTCTAAGTGAAAGTGCCACTTTTATCCAGAGGGTTTGGCCCTTCCTCTGAGCTGAGTGGCCAAAGCACGGAAATCAGACATTACTGTGGCAATTTGGTAACCTTAATTAGGAGACCCTTTGGCAGTCTCCAGAGAAGTCAGGGAGAAGGGAGAGAGGAAGGGAGGGAAGGAAGGAAGGAGGGAGATTGAATGAACTACTTCTTTTCACTAGAGAGGTGATTTCCCCTCAGGTCAGGATTGGAGGCCCGATAGTTCTGGGATGGGCAAAAGTTCCCTGGCCCTGTCTGGCTCTCCCAGGGGCTGAAGTGGCCCATCGAGTCTTAAAGTCTCTGCGTTTTGTTTTGTTTTATTTTTTATTTTTTTTTGTTATTTCTCATTATTTCTGGATTAATTGGGTTGGTAAAATACACGTGCCATTACTTATAATTATTCTGTAGTCTTTCCAAATATATCTGGTTGTTTTTTGGGAGACAGTATTTTATCTAAAGATGTCTGCTCCCCTCTCCAAGCTCTTTTATTATTTTTGTGATTTTTCTGTCTTCCAAAACTAATCAATCTAACCAGTCTCTTTCTGTCTGTCTCTGTCTGTCTCTATTTGTCTTTCTCTGTGTATCTTTTTCTTTTTGTGTCTCTTTCTTCTTTCCCCCTCCCTTCTTTCTTTTCTCCCTCCCTTCCACCCTTCCTTAGTCTCTGTCTTTCTGAGTATATCTTTGACTCTCTGTATTTCTGTATCTCTCTCTGTGTGTCCTTCTATCTCTCTGTCTGACTGTCTCTCTGTTTCTCTCTCTCTCTCAATTCTCTCTCTCTCTCTCTCTCTCTCTCTCTCTCTCTCTCTCTCTCTCTCTCTCTCTCTCTCTCTCTCTCTCTCTCTCTCTCTCTCTCAATTTCTCTCTCAATTTCTCTCTCAATTTCTCTCTCTATCTCTACCTCCCTTCCTCTCCCTTTATAAAGGCATTGCTTAAACACTGGGAAATGAGTGTAAACTGTGAGCATTATTATTTTTTTTTTGTTTTGTTTTGTTTTGTTTCTCTTCCCAGATTATTTTTACCTTGCGAATACAATCCTTCCTTTGCAACAACAACAACAACAAAATTGGGTTCTGCACATATATATTGTACCTAGGATATACTATAAGATATTTAATTATGTATGGGAATGCCTGCCATCTAGGGGAGGGGGTGGAGGGAAGGAGGAGAAAAACTTGGAACAGAAGGGAGTACAAGGGATAATGTTAAAAAAAAAAAAATTACCTATGCATATGTACTGTCAAAGAAAATGTTATAATTATAAAAATTAATAAAAAAAAACAAAATAAAAAAAAATAAATGAAAAAATGAAAAAATAAAAAATAAAAAAATAAAGGCATTGCTTAGTATCAAGTGAGAAGATGATGCTATCTCTACCAGAAGAGTCCCTTCCCTTACTGTCGCTAGAGACATTTGGCCCTGTTTGGTATTTACAACAACTTTCCCTGGTTATCTTTCTGCTATTATAGGATATCACTCGAAGGACCACAGTGGGATGAGAAGCAGTGTCCATGTAAACATCAGTGCCAGTCCATTAATCAGTGTGTAGGAGGAATGTCCTAACAAGATTATTTACTTTACTGCCTTTCTCCTCTGACATCTTCCTCACTTATACACCAGAGTGAGGCCTTCAGTTTCTGTTTGTCTTTTCAGTGCTTTGACTCACTTGAGTTGAAGATTCAAAGACTGAGCATAGACACAGGTGTGTTATATATTGGTTGGTTTTGTGCAGAACTTGAAAAACTCTGTTCTTAACCACACAATAGTGGCTAGGATAGAAGGACTTTGAACAAGTTTCTCAGAGAAATAACATCTAAAGAAGTGTGAAAGGTCTGTTGTGGGTGTTACACTGCCAACATTAGACATCAATATTTTAAATCCTTTATTAGTTCTCTTTTTGAGGACCCGTCTTAAACATAATTTTTTTGGTGATTTCAATAATGAAGTAGCTAAAAATATTATCATAGGCTTCCTTTTGTTGTGGTCCGTCAGTAAATTTTTCTCCTTCTAGGAATTGTTGCCTTTTCTTTTGTTCAATCATATCCCACTATGACTCCATGAAAGACACTGGAATGCTTTGCCATTTCCTTCCCTAACTCATTTTACAGATGAGGAAACTGAGGCGAACAGGATGAAGTGATTTGCCCAAGGTCACACAGCAAGAATTTGAACTCAGGAAGATGAGTCTCCAAGGTTCCATATTCTAACCACTGTTCCTGTTAACTACCTATGTACCATCTAGCTGCTTTGAGTGCAGAATTTTGCCTGCCCCAACTTCTGACATGATCTGGAAATTAAAGTAGCCTACAAGTGTAATGGATTAAAACTTCCACTTTCAGCTTGAAAATCAATAGACTAAATTGTCAGAAATTCTCTTTCTTGTTGGAACCCAAATACAGAGTAAATAGATAGGCCAGAAAGTGAAGTGTTTGGATGTCCAGTATAGATGCCACCTTTATTTCATTATTGAAATATCCCAATGTGAACAAGGAATATTCATCTGTCTTCAAAAGTATGTTCCTGTTAAGAATATTCTCTATGATATGGTGTCATTTGTTAGATTGAGGGTAAGGTGATATCATAGTCTATTTCCTAAGTGATATTTTCTGAATTGGTATGTGCAGGCTCTCCTTTGACCCTTTGCTCATTGTGATTCTTTCTTTCTTCACCTATTCAGATGGTACTTAGCTTTCTCTAGGATCTTTCCCTAATTATTCCTGTACACATCGAACTCAGAACTCAAGGGGAAAGGAAGTTGGCACTAACATTCCCTAGTCTCCTATGTGAGAAACTTTGATCTCATCTCTGAATTCCCCTCACCTGTTATACCTAATCTGATCTGCCAAATCTACATCTGCGGTCTTTCATCAGCATCTGTTTCTTTCCTGTCATCCTCACCCTAGTCCAGTTCTTCATTTCCATCATCTCAGCTGTTGAAATAACTTTGTAATGGTCTTTCTGCCTCCATTTAATACATCCTTTGTATTGCTACCAGATTAATCATCCTTTTATATAGATGTGGCCATGATATACTCTTCAAATAGGTTTGAAATCTGTTAGTTATTCTTAATCTGGTTTAGTCTTCCTGCTAAGATGATTTTGCCCAGGGTCTAGCTGCTGTGCATGAACCAACTTCTTGGAGCTGCAGAAAAGAGTCGAGGGATAAGCAAATAGATAAGCAGCTTTGAGAAGGGCTTTACAAGATCTCACACCAGAGGAGCTAGTCATCCCTGAACACTCCAGACTGTCTTACTATATGTGCTAAACCAGCATTACAATAACTGACAGACTTCAAAACTATAGGTGAGAGAGGGAAAAATCTACCCTTGTCTTCTAAAGATTTCTTCAAGATGAATGGACAAATGAGAACAATTAATTTCAGTGGCCATGAAGGCAACTGAAAAAAGTGCTATGAAGTACGTAGAACTTGGTGAGGCATCAGAGAAGCCAAAGTTAGCCACTATATCCAGGCCATTCCTAGTCATCTTGACTTTTGTTTTGCTATTGGACAGAAAGTGAGGCTGACAATTTTGTGGGACTCACTACAATCCATTTCACTGGAAAGTGAAGACATCAACCTATCATGTCACTGGTCCTCAAATACAAAAGATAAACAACAGTTCTCCTTAAAAATCTCCAGGGATATTTAGGGGAGATGGGTTGGGGGAATGGAGGGAGAAAAATTTGGAACACAAAGTTTTCAAGTTTTGAAAACTATCTTTGAATGTGTTTTGGAAAAAAAAAAAAGAAAAAGAAAAAAGCTATTATTTTAAAATCTCCAGTAACTTCTATCTGCTAAAGTCAGAAAATTTACACTATTCCAACTCTTTGGCATGGCAATTAAGACCCTCAACAATCTGTCAAGATTGTAATTTTTTAAAAAATAGGCAATTTGTCAAAAAAAATCAATCTTTTTTGTAGCATTTGCCAATTTCCAAATATGACAATTTAACAATAAGTTCTGCAGGTTTGAGCTATCTAGCACCTGCATGATTCCAAGAGCTAGGTACTTCTTGAGTATGGGGATATTTTGTTTTTCTCACATCTGGGGTCTATTCTGACCCCAGGAATTTTCCTTGCTTTCCATATAGTATATTTTCCCTCCAGACTGGACCACTCAATCTCTAAATAGTTTGTTTTTTTTTTTACCTCAATATCTTTATACATCTTTCTTCTATCTAGAATCACCTTGCACCTCCTCTCAATCCCATTCCTTTACTGTTGACACTTTAAACCCAACCACAGGAAGCTTTATTTCATTCTCCCAATAGATAGAGATCTATTTCCCAGAAGCTTTAAATAACCTTATCCATCTGTCTGTCTGTCTGTCTGTCTGTCTGTCTATCTATCTATCTATCTATCTATCTATCTACCTATCTATCTAGCTATCTATTCATCCATACATTCATTCATTTATTCATTTATTTATTTTGGTATATGTGCCAGGCATACTGCTAAGTCCTGGAGAGTCAAATAAAAGTATTCTAGAGCATTCTTGTCCTTAAAGACCTTAAATTCTGAAATTTATGATTACTTTGAATTACAAGTATCTTAAATAACAGGAGCATGCTGGTAAATGTTTAACAATGGGCTTTAAAAAATATACACAGGACACTCTAACAGTTTTTAAAAGTCTAGACAACCCCCCCAATAAAAAAAAAAAAAACCTCTGATTTGTAATATTTGCCAGTTTCTAGAGGCTCACACTGAAAGTTTAACTATCACATGTGTGGATGTGAGTTGGTCTCTTCACTTATTTGACTGATAAATATGTACATATTAAAAGGCAGAAACCTCTTGAGTGAAGAGATTTTTGGTTTTTTTCCATAAAACCCAGTCCAGTGGTCTACCTTGACTACACATTCAGTAAGTGTGTAGATTGGAAATCTTAAGTATTACATAGGCTTATTTAGTCCTGTTTATTGTCTCCCCATCTTATATATTCCAAGCTCAAATCCCTTTCTATGTTTTGGGAGCCATCACAGTATAGATAGACTTGCTTTGGAATCCTGGACAAGTCCGTTAACTAGGGGGAGACCCTTTTTTTTTTAATTATTAAAATATATGTGAAGATAGTTTTCAACAGGCACCTTTGCAAAACTTTGTGTTCCAAATTTTTCTTCATCCCTTTCCCCTACCCTCACCCTGAGATGGTAATCAATCTAATATATGTTAAATAAGTACACATTTCCTATACATAGTTATCATACTGCACAAGAAAAATCAGATCAAAAAGAAAACAAATGAGAAAGAAAACAAAAAGCAAGCAAATAACGACAAAAAAGTGAAAATGCTATGTTGTGATTCACATTCAGTCTCAGCAGTCCTTTCTCTGGATGCAAATGGCTCTCTCCATCACAAATCTATTGGAATTGGCCAGAATTAACCCATTGTTAAAAAGAACCAAGCCTATCTCAGTTGATCATCACTTACTCTTGTTGCTGTGTATAATGTTCTCTTGGTTCTACTCACTTCACTTAGCATCATTTTATGTGTCTCTCCAGGCCTCTCTGAAATCATGGCTGATCATTTCTTATAGAACAATAATATTCCATAACATTTATGTACCATAAATCATTCAGCTATTCTCCAACTGATGGGCATCCATGCAATTTCCAATTCCTTTGCCACTACAGAAAGGGCTGCTACAAACATTTTACACAGGTGGATCCTTTTCCCTTTTTTATGATATCTTTGGGATACAAGCCCAGTAGAGAAACTGCTGGATCAAAAGATACACATAGTTTGATAGTCCTTTGGATGTAGTGCCATATTGCTCCCCAGAATGGTTGGATTTGTTCACCACTCCACCAAAAATGTATCAGTGTTCCAGTTTTCCCACATTCCCTCCAACATTTATCATTATCTTTTCCTGTCATCTTAACCAATCTGGCAGGTGTGTAGTGATACCTCAGAGGGGAGATCCATTTTTTTTTTAATTGTAAAATAGAGCTAATAACACATGTATTGTATCTCTCTCACAAGGGGTTGTTGTGATACTTCCAAGAGAACACATTTCAAAGCAGTTTGTAAATCTTAAAGTGCTAAATACATGTTATCTGTTACACATCTTATACTTATTTTGTTCAAACCAGGCTGTCTAGCACAGCACTGGGTAACACAGTTGACACTCAAATATTCTGTCATATTTTGCCATAAACTTAAAATGGGAAGGGACCTTGGAAGTACATTCCTCTGATTTTAAAATTAAGAAACTGAGGTACAGAAAGAGGAAGTGACTACCTGGGTAGTGAGATTTGTGATCCAAAATCAGGGCCCAGTTCAGCCTTCTTTCCTTGCACTACTAGGTTTATTGTAAGAATGAAGCCTCTACTGAAGTCAGACTCCAAAGCTTTATTTGAAGTGACCCAGCATTCCTAAAGGCTATGTCAGGGCAGCGCAAGTTTGGACACATTGTGCCAAGCTGGAGGAACTATGAAGCTGATCCTAACAAGGCAGTATGAAATCTATTGTCCGGGTCCCAGTCCATCACCATTCTGGCCGCCAGATGATTGGTTAATTGATCGATTCATTCATTTTTTGGCTGTGGTAATTCATAGAGTGCCATAGAGTAAGATGAGAAAGCATTGTAAACTGTCTCCGAGGAGGGCATACCTTTGCTGATGAAATCAGGAATCTTTTAAAGTATTTGTATGTAAGCAGGAATGATGAGTTCTGGTGTGTGCAGTAAACCGCCCAAGTATAGGAAAAGGAAAAGGTTATAGGCTGACTTCAACTAGGTGTGGCTACATTGCATTGTAGTCTTAATTTATTGCTGGGACTTTTTTGTATGTATGAACACAGGGAGGATCAGCCAGTAAAGAAAGCTGAAATGGCTCCTGTGCATTTAAAAGAAAAACAAATAAGCAAACAAAAAACTGATTAAATCATTAGTTTGGGGAGTGTCTCATGAAGGTAATGCCTTATGAAAACTTAGAAGTGCAAATTAAATTTGCGGGAAGCTGTAGGAAAATCAGAGCATTTAGTTCAGCTTTCATGCTTTTCTTATTCTGTTGTAGTCTATGTAGCTTACTTGGTGACAGTATAGACTAAAAGCCTATTTCTGAAGCAACCAGATCTGTGCAGAATACATGGCTCATGCTTGGGAAGGGAGGGATAGGTGCTGAGCAATGTCCTGGGACAAGTTCTTTGAAAATTGTTCAAAATCTCTTATATCTGTAAAATAAAATTCATTATGAATTTAAGCCAGTTATGGCATTCTTATTTCTGTGAACCCTGAGCAAGAAATTTTCTTTTTCTGTGACTCGGTTTCTTCAACTGCAAAAATAACATGCTGGGATATGTGACCTGGATGTATGGTTCTCTGAACAGATGCACTTCAGGGCCTCTTCCCTCCTAAATCCTGTTTTAAGTGTTTTCTTTTTTTCAAAAAAGGCTTCTTATATGGTTTGATTGCTGTCATATTTATACTAGATCTTGGAGAAACTTAAAAGTCTATACCTTCATTTAAAATAGAGTTCTCTGTCTCTTTAAGAGACAGTAATTCATGTTACATCCTGGCAGATTTAAAGTGTCCTTCCCTTAATAACAACCCCCCCCCAATGCCCTCAGTCCTTTATTAAATATTCATGAGAGGGTGGGGTCATATTTTTGTGACCTGAAAAAAATCCCATTAATAAATTTGTTATCTGACACAAAAACACTTTAGGGTGGAGAGCGGTCTGCATAGCCTCCCATTTAACATCTGATCATAAGTTGTCAGTAAATTGAGGCCTTTGTCTTCCTTGCAGTGAGCTCTCCAGAAGCATCACTAACAGGGTATTGTCTCTTGTTCATGTTGACTCTATTGAAACTGAATTATTGCCTTGATTGGAAATGTTATCAATGTGATTTCTGGTTCTGAGTGAAAGATTGACATGAATGAGCGCTACATCTCCCATGAAAAAACCCAGACACTCAAAGCTGTTTGGGGTCTTCTTTCCTAAGTGTTGCTGCCAAAGGTGGAAGAGAACCACTTCTCCTTAATTAAAGAGAAATAGTGATGGTTATTGGAGCTATTTTCCCTAGGTAGATATTATTGTTGTGGTGGTTGTTGTTTGACAACAGAAACCTGATTGATTTCCTAATAAAGACCAGGAAGTTCATCCACCTATCTATCCATCCATCCATCTATCTATCTATCTATCTATCTATCTATCTATCTATCTATCTATCTGACTATTCATCTGGGTTTTGTCAAAGTTCAAACTTAAGAAGCTTGCAAGTAATTGCTTCAGTTGTTCAATCACCGGCTTGAAAAAATCTTCTAGGGGAAAACAGAGGGTCTTTTTGTCAGTGGAGTTTTACTTTCTGCTCAGCTTCATCCTTTTCCCCTCCCGCATTACATACATGCAAATATCAGCGAATTGGCAACGCTCCTCTAAGGCTCTTGGGAGTCTGGGTATTTTTTAAAGGTGCATTTAAAAAGAGTTTCTTTGTATATTTAGTAAATGTCTTCTAGCTTAGTTTCAAAAGGGAGACAGTAACGAGGGCAAGGGTTGGGGGAGAAGGGAGATAAGTTATTATTTATACAAACTCCTGTGTGGTGCTCTGAGCAGCCCTATTTTCACTAGAACACACATAGTTTGGCAGGCGAACTCTTGGAAAAAAAAAGGTTAAGGCTTGGTTAAATCATTGAATGTGAAGTGAAAGTTATTTTCAAAAAGACTGTTTTCTAGGAAAATGTTTTCAGTGTTGCTTTTAGTCATTTCATTTCCTTCTGATTTCAAATGATTATTATGAGCTATTGTGTTTGGTGGAGACTTCCAGGGGCAGACAATTTTTTTCCCCAGCAGATTTCTTTTAAAGGTTATGATTCTAAACTATTTGTCCGTAAGTGTAGTTTTTTTTTTTTTTTTTTTTTTTTTTTTTTGGGGGGGGGGTGCTCTTAAAAGCTGTTTGATTAAAGGTAAGAGCATGTGCTGTTTGCCATGCTTTCCAGAGAGCAGCCCTAAGCAGAGGCAGGTCAAAGGGTTAACAGCAATTAACCGGAGTTGCTTCAGAGACAAAAGCGTTATTTCACCTGCCGTCAGTAAAAAAAGAGGAGGCCCATTGTGTAGGGGTGTTTGAACTGATTCTGTTTAGAGGCTGGTTGTGATTGGTGGAGCAGGGCGTGGCTGATTGGGTAGTTTTGCATCTTGTCAGCTCCGGAGCACCCTTGCGCGTGCAATCTGTCTGTAACCTGAGGAAGCTCCACACTGTACGTCCATACAGGCAGCCTTGGGAGAGCGTCATGGCCCAGCTCTCTGTTTGTGGCAGCTAAATGGAGTTTGGCAGGTTTGTCAATATGATTGATTTCGGGGATTTGGGTGTCTTCCCGGGGTACAGCGTGATCTCTTAATTTTGCATTTGTAAGAAAAAGGAGGCTCTGCATTTAAAAAAAAAAAAAAAAAGTTGTGTTTTTTTTTTTTTTTTTTTTTAATCTCTGTTTACCAACTTGAGGAGTTGTGCGCTGTAACTGGAAACAGCTCAGGCAGAATTAGAAATAGGGGAGACACAGTTCCAACAGGCCCGGCTCTTCTGGGGAAGAAAAAGAAATTCATTCTCTCATTCTCTCTCTCTCTCTCTCTCTCTCTCTCTCTCTCTCTCTCTCTCTCTCTCTCTCTCTCTCTCTCTCTCTCTCTCTCTCTCTCTCTCTCTCTCTCTCTCTCTCAATTTCTCTCTCTCTTAGTAGCATTATTGAGAGTTTGAGGAAGTATCGTTTATGTTATGGGTATTCGACTTTTTTTTTTTTTTTTAATTTGCTTTTACTTCCTTACATTTATTGTTCTTTTTAGATTTAGTTTGTTTTCACCCAGCACAATTTTATTTCATGTTCGGCATTAGGAAACCCATTTGGGGAAAAAGAGAAGTAGGATTTGTGTGCTACTTTTGTAGCATGTTAAAAATGTCGTGAGTAAACAGTGAATGTTACCAGTGGTATGGCTGTTTCTTTCATTCTGATAGTTTGTTTCCATATCTGTCTGGGCTATTTTTAACTTAGCTGTTCAAATTTGAGTAGTTCACACACAGACACACTCAAAAAAAAAAAAAAAAAAAAAAGAAAAAGAAAAAGAAAGGAGGGGGGGCATTCAGGCAGATAAATAAAATGCACTGTCAGACTTACATCTCAGGCACTCACATTGTTGCTGCTCTTCACTGGTCAATTTGCCACATGAAATTAAGTGACTAGGGATTGTTTTTGACATTGAATAGTCTTAGGAATTCCAGCGAAATACTCTGATCTAAACAGGATCTAAATGTAGCCAAACTCAAGTGTCAGACCTTCACTACAGGATTTCACTGGAAATGAGATTTTTTCCCCCCTCCTCTCCGTGTGGTGATGGGAGGGAGGGAACCCTAGGAAGTGGGTGGTAAGTTTAGAGCTAAGAACATACATATAGGCTTCCTCTTTAAGATTAACTCTTTCGGTTTCTGCAGGTTTTTACTGAAATATACAACTGTCGAAATTACACTTCTAATAGTCTAAATGTTTTAGTCAAGTCTATTTAAAAATGCAAATCGGCTCATTTCCATAGATTCCAACATTTGAAAGTGACACATCTGAAGAAGAGAAGAAAAAAAAAAAAAGAAAGAAAGAAACATTTAAGTCTGATAACAGGAAATGTGAATCATTCCATCAGTGACTAATAACTGTTTCTGGGAGGGGGAAAACACTGAGTTAGGTTTATTTTCATAATCAGTATTAAGGGAGCCAAAATGATTTAAAAGTTTAAAGCAAGCAAAATAGATATTGCAATGAGCAATGTTTAAAAAGGGGGAGAAAGATTTTCTAGGACGTTAGGGTTAGGGACTTTGAGGCAGGAATAAAGGTAGTTTTATGTTGTTCAGTAGCAAAAGCTAGCCTAGTCTGTGTAAAAACACTATTGCTTTAGGATTCTTGTGTATACATATGTGTCTGAAGAAAAGCAATCCGCAGTTATATGGATTCTATTTTTCACTTTTTACTAAGAGAATTGAGAAAATACTGGGAAACACTGTCATAATTGATGTGTTTCGTATCATTTCAAAAAGAATTGCAGCTAAATTTTATATGATTTTTTTTATATCAGACTGGAAATCTTGAGTGAGCAGTGTGTAAAAATGAAAGCAAAATACTGACTACCTACACACAGATACTCTGGCTGACTTACCCTAGTATGTGATAGAGCTGAGCTGAAAACTGATTGGTCTGACACTTTATAATCAAAGTTGATTTATTGTTCATTAGTAGTGCATTAGCCCTTTCAGGCAAGACAGTTATTTGTGTAGTGGCCTGTCAAGCAAGAGACTTCTAGCACCTGTCATTTCTAAGCCATGAGATAAGCAACCAGATATTAAGATAATGCAAATAAAAATGCATTTGAACTAGGTACAGTGCCACAACTCTATAGATATTTTTATTTTGAAATAGTATAGGCCAATATTGATACAGAGAAAAAAAACTAGCTAATAAATGTTTGCATGATACATGTATGTGTGTGTGTATGTGTGTGTGTGTGTATATTTGAGAGAAAAAGAGGAGCAAGGTCTATTCTGTTTTCAATCATAAGAAGATATCTCATCTACCTAAATTCCCTATTGCTTTGGCCCAAAAGTTAGTCATTTCTGTGGGTGATAGGTATAACTTGTCATTTGAAACTCATGCTTGTTCTCCATTGAAATAGAAGGGATCTGAAAGTACCTTTCACTTGAATTTTGTGTTTTAAGAAACAGGTTTTCAGTTGAAACTTTTGGAGGTAACTGATAATAAAAAAATATGACATTGCAGCAAAACTATGATTATGTCGAGTAATAATGTCAAGTGCATTTTCTGCCACTGACTTCCCTCTTAATTCTTCCAAATGGAATGATCTCATGACATACCATAGAAAACAACCTAAATGTCAAAAAGAAAACAAAATTAGTCAACTTTTGTCTGCCACCATAGAAATGAGGATTAACTTATGTTATTCCAGAGCAAGGAATAGAGACAATCTGCATGAGGATATATAGTGTATTGTCTTCACTGAATTTTCATTTGACAGGGATTTTAGAGGCTGTGATCTTAATTAAATCTCAACTGACTCAAATAATGCATCTAAAGGCATGCAGTGTTGCGTAACCTTGCTGAGTTGGTAAACCATAAATCATCAGAAAGCTTATGATAGGAAGGGTTGGCTTGAATCATTTTTTTTGTTTGTTTGTTTGTAGCTAAATGTTCCTTAAAAAACAAAATCCTCATTCTTACTGCCCTGTGGTCTTAAATTGTCAGAAGCAATTGCTTGAAAAAATAAGCTCTGTCATGCTTTTGATCAATATTATAACTTCAGCTAAACTCAACAGAAATACAAAAAGCAGAGATATTAAAAATCAAACTGAATTAACAGCATTGAATTTCCAGTTTGGTTTGAATTAGTGCAGCTGAAGAGTTGATGGGGTTGTTTTTGCTACTGATTTAAAAAAAAAAAAAATCAGTGCTTGATAGCCAAATTTAATTGTAAGCTTGTATTGAAATCTAAATGAGATTAAAGTGGGTATGAGAGTAAACTAGAGCAATTAATTGTATTCTACTAACTAGTTGAAATAATATCAGTAAAGGGAAACTAACACTGTGAATTGATGAGGGCATCTTTTAATGTACAGTTGGTGAGAGATATTTTGTGATTCTGAGTGAATGTAAACAAATGAGGAGTATAGCAACAGTTTGTAGACTAGGAAAAGATATTCTCTCTCTCTGTCTCTCTCTCTCTCTGTCTCTCTCTCTCTCTGTCTCTCTCTCTCTCTCTCTCTCTCTCTCTCTCTCTCTCTCTCTCTCTCTCTCTCTCTCTCTCGGACACTACAACTGGGGCCTAGAAGATAGAACTCTTTTTAATTGCTAAACAATCTTTTAAATTATGTGCTCCTTATGCCTTGTACTATTGCTAAAGAACGATAGGTGTCCCCGGGTGTTTATTGTTTAATGTGGTTAAGTATATGATTTTCAGTGTCTCAGGCTTGTTTTACTCTTCGGATGATTGTGTGCCCTTGATTTGTCTCAAGGCAAAGGCAGCTCCAAATATCTCAAAGTTGAGAAAGCTCTGTGATAGCTTGATGCATGTATTCTTATAAGTTACATGTTTCGAATAGGAGTGACGTTTGTATATCATTGATGTGCTCTGGGCTTTATCTACACTTGCAAGGGTAGATTGTGGGAAAGGCCTGACAATATCGCAAAATTTGTTATTGTTTGGGGAAAGGCTTGGCTTATTTTTGAGCAGTTTGTTTGTTTTATTGATAGCAGAATTGCATTGCTAGAAATGTGTTTATCGAAAGTTCAGAGTTCATTTAAAATTTGTAATACTTTATTTTTCCAAATTATATTTTTACTGATTTATTTTATTTTAGTTAAAAAAAAAGAAAACAGATATAAACACATATAAATACATACACATGCCCATGCTTATAAAATTTATTTATTTATTTGGAAATCTGTCTCTGTGCAGATTGTAAGGATTGAGGTGTCAGAGCAAAGTCAGACAGCCTTATTTTAGTCCCTTCTACTTTTTGAGGTATGAACAGCCTTGTCTGTCATTCCCTTCAGACCTGCCTATTGTTTGGAGGTAAGAGAAATTAATGTTGGGGGAGAGAAAATACAGAATAGAATGATTATGCATCTCTTTAACATGTGTCTTTAAATAACTAATTAATGAAGAACCCAGCAAAAATGTTATATTGTACTTTTTTAGAATACCTGGTATCATGTTTTAATTTTTAAGCTTTATCTTGCCTTTAAATCTGAAACATCATTGTTCAAATAACTGAGAACAAGGTAAACCAACAACATCAAAAAGGTCGGCTTCTGTGATTTCTCAAGGGCTTGTTATTTTGTACTTTCCAATTCTATTTGATGTCTTGACAAAACAAGATGACACAAGGGAGAATACATTAAATTTTGATTTTCATCTAACCTGTTACAGTCGTGGCGGCTTAATTTCTTTTACTTTTTACTGAAGACGGCTTATTCACAATTACTCTAATTGCCACACCACTTTATGAGAAGGCTTCTTTACGGACTCCCCATTTGCCTTGATTTTGCCAAGCATTTTTGAACGTGTTTTGACCTTTAACACAGAAAGAGCTTGCTGGTTGGAGTATGTCTTCATTAGAAATAAATCATTGAATGGCAAGATTGTCAAAGAAGCAACTGATATTTTCTCATTAGGATATAATTTGCACCCTTTTGCTTAGCTGTGATGTATATGTGAGGATTCTGGAAATAGGTGTGAGAAGCTGGACCATTTCAAGACTTTTCCATTGCTATTCTAAATCAGGTGTTAGCACCTAAGTATCGCCTAAGTCTTGTTTTCATAGTTGAACCATTCTCATTTTGGTCTGCTTGAGTATTTTCCTGGAACTTCATTATTTCAAAATAATCAATAATCTTTTAAAAAAGTTATTTTCATTTAATTTGTTCAGGATCTTTTCTAGATTTGCCATAGCATTGAGTAGATAGCCAGATATTTTCTCCATTAGTATAAAAAGAGACATTGAAATAAGATTTTTTTCCCCCTTCTTAAAGCTGTTGATGTAAAACATTGTGCTCAAAATTGATCTTGCATTATGTTTCTTACCTGTTTTAACAATATATTATGTGTAAAATACTCCTGCTGCATTCAGCTGCTGCTTTTTGTGATTGATGTGATTTAAGCATCACTAGTAAGTGATGTTTAAATACCTTAGAACTTGGGTAGCTTCTTGTCTGTCTGTCTCTGACTGTGACTCTGACTGTCTCTTCTCTTCTCTTCTCTTCTCTTCTCTTCTCTTCTCTTCTCTTCTCTTCTCTTCTCTTCTCTTCTCTTCTCTTCTCTTCTCTTCTCTTCTCTTCTCTTCTCTTCTCTTCTCTTCTCTTCTCTTCTCTTCTCTTCATCTTTTCTCTTCCTTTTTCATCTCTTCATGATTTAAAGATCTGTGGTTATGGGTATTTGAAAAACCCTGTTGGAATGGTTTGCCCTCATTGGAGGAGATATTCCTAACACTTATTTTGCCATTGTAAATGTCATAGCTTGTTTGAATCATGCACATTAGCTTGTTTTCCATTCCACCCACATGAGAGAGGAGGTTGAGGAAAGGAAGATGAAATATTAGTCTTTGCTTTGGGGGGAAAAAATCATAGAAGTTACAAAGTTGAGGACAGGTGTATTTGTTAGATGAGGTTTCATGATATATATCTTTGTTTCCTCTATTTAACAAATGTGAAGGTTTTAATTTATGCAAGCCATGCATTTATGCAAATTGAACAGATATTTATTATACTTAAAACAATTATCCTGGTATTAGGTTGGGGGAGGGGGCGAAGCTTATTATGCAGGATAAGTGTTAGATAAGATCAAATGAAGTTCCACTAATTTGTCTGCCATAAACAAATATGGATTTATGCCAGTTTTTACTTAAAGACAATAGAAAAGGTCAAAAAGCTGCTTTAGTAAAAGCTGTTTACTAGGGTAGCCAGCCTGGATATTGTCACCCAGATATAGATAGCCTCTCCTCATAGCATATGATACATGAAATGTTAAAAAATAAAACAAAATGCTAATTGCATTTTAAAGAGTTATCCCTCCCCAATTTTAATAGGGCTTTGTATTGTTACTGAAAGAACAGTTATGCTAATGACTGACTACTTAGATGATGTTGCATTAATATAATAACCATTACCTGACTTAATGCATTGTACAGTATTGTGGCAAAATAGCTAAGTCTAAAAGACTGATACAAAAAGTGAAATTCCATAATGAAACAGAATTATGGTTTCTACATGAATAGCATGCTTTTTTGTTTTAAAGACTGAAATATTATGTCAAGCATGTATTTTATTCTTGCATGCAGGGACTTTGCATTCTACTTTTTCAATTCCATAGGGAACAGTAAGAGACTGGGGCATTGTGTTTTTCAGCTTTTCTGTTTGCCAATATATCAGTTGTATCCATTTACTGATGAATCATGAAAACTCTTTTCCATTGTCTTGATAAGGTTTTTCTGCCCCCTGTACCATGCTGTACACAAGCTATTCTTAATGTAGTCAGTTGAAATCTGACTTGAGGTGTTCATTTTTCCTTCTCCATGTTTTGTCTTTTTCATTTTAAAAAGCCAACTGAGCCTACTGCCCTCTTATGATTTAATTTATACTTGGTAATTTTGGTTTGGGGTGATACAATCCCAGAATGAAAGACAAGAGAAAGATCTGGAACCAGGTGATACCACCTAACTTGGCCAATTACAAGCTATCTGGTCACAAGTTGAAACAAATCTATAGTAAAAAAATTTTATTGAAAATAAACTCTTTGAAAATTTCCCAAATTACAATGTCAGATTAGTGTAATGAGAATAGGATATATATTTTAGATGGCATCATGAGGGTACTTTTCAGACTTACAGGGAAGGAGAAAATACAGGTCTCAGTTTGCTTATGATGTGTACTTTTGTGCTTGTGTTTACACACAGGGGTACTCACTGCTGGAGGTTGTTTTGGTTTACATTTAGAAAGACGATGGAATGATGATCATTTAATTTTCAGTGTTTAGTTGTTGAATTTTTTCCCTCTCCTTTCTTGTTTTCTCACTTACGTCCTAAGCTTCCCCCCTTTTGCCCCCCAATCACTCATTTATCCCCCCACTAAGGGATGGGAAAAGACATGTTATTATTAGTTCATGCCCAAAATATTATGAGATTATTCAAAAATATATATAAACTATATCAGGTAGAATTTACACAGAAGTTTAGGCTATTTAACAGCAATAGTTTGTATTAAAGACATTTTTTTGCAGTTGATGGTATTAAGATGACAGCAGGTCTCTACTAGTAGAGTTCCGATAGCCAAAGCACAGCTGTATTTTTACCCTCTCCGCCAGGTTTGGGTGCACCTGGGTAACTGCCACACCCCATTGGGATCAGTCAACAATGTATCATAAAGTGTATTTTTGAATTCATGATTTTCTTCTGAAAATTGAGCTAAAACGTGTTCCCTTTTAAAAAAAAAAATCAGTTTTGTAAGCTAGCATTCTTTAAATGTCTGCCAGAAGTTTAATTTGAATTTGTGATCCCTGAAGGCAGCTAGACAGAATTATTCTAGTTCTTCATAAACTGCCTTCTATGATTCATTGTTCACTCATAAAACATACTCATTTCTATATATACTCAAATAGTTAAGGCAGTTGCAGTATTGGGGTTATAATTTTTTTTGCATTATATTTAAATTGTCATTTGAGAGAGAAATCAAGAATTAGCTTGAACTACTAGTTAAAGTATGAGCTCTCTAGCACACAAAACCTCAGAAATGAGTGTTTTTATCTAAAGTACTGTAAAGTGTATTACACAGTATCTAAAATAAAGTTTAGTTTTGACTGAATACACTCAAAAAGGGACTCATAAATATTAGAGAGCTGTAGTTAAGAACTTACATGACTGTTTTAAATACTATTGATTTAAACCACTGGCTAGATTTTATGAATCAAAGTGTAATTTCCAAGCTTTGGCTATATTTCTCAATGCTGAAGCACTCTCTCTTGTGTGCCTTTAGCAGCTTTCCAGACATTCAACACGGGATTAAATGATAGTAGTTACAATGATCAATAGGTTAAGACCAGTACAATCACTCTTACCGCTAATGACCTCAGTAGTAATGGGTAATAAAGTGTGGGCTATAATAGCCTATTGCTGGTGCTGCATGCCCTTTGATTCCTAGTATTAGTAGGGACTAGCTACATGAAAAAGTTGGACATTGGGAGTTAAGGGAGTGGATATATAGGCCATAATTCTTAACTATTTAAAGTCTTAAACTGTGCTTAAATTTTTTTTTTTTTCCATTGGCTGGGGGAAGGATACAGTCATTTCTGGTCCATTTGAATATGTTTGTTAAAGGTTTCCATGAGTTATTTTCGTGATATGTTGGAGCAGAAACTTTGGATAAATTTAGGTTTTATTGCATTTATAAATTAAAGCTAGAGCTCACATTTTAGAGGCACAGAGCTAACTGGCCTAAAAATGTGGTTACAGATAGTAAAGCTAATTCAAAAGCATCAGAATACTATTACCAACTTTAGATTATTGAAGGACTGATCATCTGGTTTGTGGGTGATTCAGTCTCCTTCTCCCCCCCCCCTTTTTTCTTGTAACCATTGTTACTCATCATATCTTCCGCAAAGTGCCCAAAGGGGAAAAGAAAAGAGATCTCAAAGTAGTCCACTTAGCTGTTCTGAAGTATATACCTGCATGTATGAGAGCCCACAAAATCTCAATCTCTCTCTCTCTCTCTCTCTCTCTCTCTCTCTCTCTCTCTCTCTCTCTCTCTCTCTCTCTCTCTCTCTCTCTTTCACACAAACACACACTTATACACACACAATTGGAAAGGAGTTTTGAGTTGCTGGTTGAAATAGATTTTTTAAAATTATCCATAATTCCTTCACTTTTTGATTCTCCCATTTTCATAGATAAGGGGGAGTACAGTGGTATTTCTCATTAATGCAGATACACTTTTTAAGAGTAGTAAAACATTTTAGCAAAACAGTATAATTCTTTGTAGAAAGATATTTCTGAGTGAGGGTGTGCTATCTTTTCTTTTCATTTTTAGTGTTTGTCTACTCAGTTTAATTTTTACACCACCCTATTCCTGCCTGTTTTCCTGTTAATCACCATCAAAAATCTGGCTCGAGAATATTTATATTGTACATAGTCCAAGAAATGCACAGAAAAAAAAAAAATTAGGCATGTTTCTTGTGCTACTTGCTTAATCAAACTTAAATATAGTGATAAAAATTTCAAGTAAAAGTCTACTTTTGTTGGGATAATAACAGCAGCTCAGGATTACCCTTTGCTCTTCAAAATATGTGCATATGAGAAATTTTAAAACTTTATGAATTAAAAAATAAGGATGAATTTATAGAGATCAATTAAAAAGGAAACTTTTAATAGCCTCTTGGATATTTGTCATGATTATGATGATAATTTGCTATTGCAAGCATTGATATTGGAATATTAGATTTTATTTTAAAATCTAATCTGTGTATAGCTTCATACGTACATATTGTGTGAGAGCACATGAACTGCATAGTCATACATAGCTCTGTGTCTTTCTTGGGAACATAAGACAGTGCTAAAAATTCATGTCTATTGTAAATGACACTGTGTCTTAATCTACACTCAGAAGCCAACCAAAATACAAAGAATTCATTGATGACCTTCTAGTACTGGGTGAATGAAATATAAGAATATAAACTGTATTTTTTTCTTTTTGAACTATATATTTTTTTAAAAATTTAACGCATACAAACGTGCACACACAAAACACATACATAACAACATTGGTGACTGTTCCCTGTACATGAATCTGACCTTCAGGAACCAATTTTAGTTCATCAAAATTAGTGATGCTGAGAAATCAGGACATCAGTGCATAATGACTGTGAAATTAGGGATGCGAGCTCGCTCTGCAAATGACAGGACAAATCATGTGAAAAAGTTCAAGAGAAACTGCATATTAAGACATTATGTTACGTAAAATTAATATTGCACTTCTCCCTATTGCTTATTGCTCTCCTGAAGGATTTTTAAAAATTCTTTTCTCTTCTGATCAGCTATTGTCTGCTGATTTTTTTTTTTTTTTGGTGGTACACTGGCAAAGTGCAAAACATGTTATTACCTTTTATTGTAATACAGGAGATGACAAGCAGATCCTTTTGAACAAAGTAGATCTTTTACTGCTTTTAGTTTTCTTGCTGTCACATGTTTGATTTGAACACTAAAGAAAAGTAAGATGCTTAAATATTACTGTTAAAAATCTTACAGATTTTGTCTTTACCTTCATCCTCATTCTCTCTGTGTCTCTCTGTGTTTCTCTCTGTGTGTCTCTTCTTTCCCTCTCTCTTTCATTCTCTCTCTCTCTCTCTCTCTCTCTCTCTCTCTCTCTCTCTCTCTCTCTCTCTCTCTGAATTTCTCAAGAAATTGTCTTCTTGCATTACTGGGACTGACAAAATGGTTCTCATGTAGTCTGCAAATTAAACACAAGTGCAGTGATTATTTTGAATAGCTAAATTACATTCTAGAAAGCTTGCAGAATTCATAGCATTGTCATTAGGTATCCGCTTGAATACAATTTGTGTAACCTTGGCCAAGACAGCCTGTCATTTTAATGTCAGTGTTTTATCTGAACAAGACATCATCCTTTCAGATACAGTGTACAGGTTCCTTCCAAAGATGCCCGTGCAGAAACGTGTTAACAGTTGCAAATATGAAATGCTATCAAGTTCATCACTGTAACTATTTGTCACTGAAATGTCATGGAAAGCGGCTTTTAATGGTATCTTACATAAAATGAAAGAATTGAAGACATCTGTATGCTGGGCAAATATGGTGTGGTAGAAGCATCATAGGGAAGTTGTTCCTGTTCACATGGCACAGGGGTGAGGTTATTGACTTGCCCGAGTTTTTACTGGTTTTTCTTTAAGTCGCTTTCTTGAGAAGACATAGATCACATTGGTTTCAGGCACCTGGCCCTTGTTTTCTTCTTGCTGTGATCTGTAAAAGAAAACTCAAATTTTGGTTAACTTCTTAATGATCAGTTCATAAGAAGTAAAAGAATATTTCCCAGTAATAAATAGTGAGCTTTTTATCTTCACTCTGAGCAATGTAAAGGTCTTGCCCCTTTTACTTCTTGCAAGGCCATGGGATGCAGCAATGAATGATACAAGAGCTTTATCAGCCCTATAATAATAGCACAATAGGATTTGTAACCAGGCCTCCCCTTGAAAAAACTGATTTGACAGGAAAAGTTGGTAAATCTCTAAGCAGAATTATGAGTGTTTAAAAATCTGATTGGGAAATCCTGGTTCTTTGTAAGTTTTCCTAGCTCAGTGTTTCTACTTTATTGCTACTTTAGGTTCCTGTGTCAGTGGCTATGATGACACCTCAAGTTATCACTCCCCAGCAAATGCAGCAGATCCTCCAGCAACAAGTGCTCACCCCTCAGCAGCTCCAGGTCCTGCTTCAGCAACAGCAGGCACTCATGCTTCAACAGGTAACTATTAACTTTGCCACCTGATAAGACAAGCACGGCAGCCTCACCAGGGAAATCTCTGATCCACTTCCTGGACCCAATCACTATCCACTCCCCTCACATGGTGACAAGTTCTAGTTGCTAAAATTTTAAGAGAAGAGAGAAAAACCACTGGAAGTTTTTGAAATAATGACTTGAAGTTCTGTCTCTTGATAAATAACTGTTTCAGATGTCACCAGTGTTTTGTGGTAACAATTTAGGATTAAATTAAGAATTGGAATTTTTAAGGGACTTCTTAGGTGTTCAAGTTTTAAAGCTCTTGCTATGACACTGGAAAGGATGCTGGATTTAAAGACACAGTATTCCCTTTGCTGGTTCTATCACTTTGTACCTGTGTTACTTGGGGAGCTAGACTTGGAATCAGTGAGATTCATTTGACTCCTGCTTCAGCTCTTTCTTAAGATGTTTGACTTTGAGCAAGTCGCACCCTTTTAGTCTCTTCTACAAAATGTGAATAATATTTAGCACAGATTATAATGCCCTCACAGGGTTATTGTGAGAATCAGATGAGATATTTGTAAAGCATTTAGCCAACCCAAAATATTATATGAGTGCTAGCTATTATTATTATTATCATCATCATCATTAGTATTACTTCACTTCCTTGGGCCATAGCTATAAAAAAGAAATGGGATGAGAGGGAGGAGAATGGCTGATGACTTAGGTCCCTTGGAGGGTGAAAGCTTTGATCCTATTGAAATTTATTCTAGGTGAGAGACTTCTAAATAGGCTGTAAGTGGGGGAAAAACTCAAGGCTATGGGCCTATTAAACATTTCCAATATTTATCTTATCAACAAATTCAAATACCCAAATAGGGGAAGTGTGTATTCTGACACATGAGCGAAGCATCTGAAGGTGCTGCTTTACAGGAATCCATTCACTTGTGCTGATACTAGAATCTATTCCAGCTTGTCATTTGGCTACTGTACATAGACGCATTCATTCCCGATGTGTGTTTGAGCCTAGCAGGTCCTACATCAGCAGGACTGTGGTGATGGTGGTGGCAGAAGGGGGAGCAGGAGGGGGAAGCAGAGAGGCAGAGGAGCACCCACACTGTCTATGCTTGTATTGACCAACACTGAACACAGTCAGGCCTTCTCATTTAGAAAGCATAGATGTGTTTCACAACAGAGATTTACCAGTCTCTCTCAACAAGGGCATCTTCGCTTTGTTGTTACAATCAAAGGTCATTCCTTGGCTTATTTTAATTAGTTTGTGTAGAAAATGGTATGTTTTTCATCAGTTCATTTTGGAGATTACTTTTCAGACGATAATGCCAAGAATAGTCAGTGTGCACTGAATTTATTGTTGAGTTTCAAACTAAAGGTCAGACCATTACAGATAAAAGGATGCTATTTTTCAAATCACAGTTTGTGTATTACACCGAAAGGGACACGGAATTGGCTCCTCCACTTGGTTACTTAGCATCTTTTGCTTTTCTTTGCAGCAGCAGCTTCAAGAGTTTTACAAAAAACAACAGGAACAGTTACAGCTCCAACTTTTACAACAACAACATGCTGGAAAACAGCCTAAAGAGGTACAGACAATACATATTTTACTTTCAAACCACAGATCCCAGAGGACTGTCTAGTGGCTATTAAACTGTCATTCATCTTTTAAATGATTGCACAACTGAGCTGACTGTATCGGGACTCAGCTTTCAGCCTCAGAGTTATTGTCCTGTTTTCTCTCTAATTTTTCTGTGTTCCATTTGCTTGCTGCCACATATTTTACTGCCCTGCTCCACGTTTGCCTTGTTCTGTGAGTATGGGACAAGTGTTGCAAATAGGATCTTCAATTCCGCTTTTTGGAATGTAACTGTGGGTCCAGATTTCCTTAGAGATATTTAAGTCTTCTCCATTCACGTGGATTATTTAGGGAATTTATGGGGGAGGAAAAGGTGAAACTATATAATGCCATCGATGGAGTTTGTGCTTATGAAACCAGACGTTTGCCATATTGTACATTAAAGAAAATAATTCTCCTCCAGAACCATCTTATTATGAGTTGACAGTCACAGAGTTCAAGAAGATGGTCAGATACTCTGGGTCTCTAACCATAAAACTCCCACTTTTTTTCTTCTTCTCTAATTTTATGGACACATTCTAAATAATAAGTAGTCAAATCATAAGCCCACCGTCCTTCTGAAAAGGAGTAAATATAGGTTAGAAATGTTCAATGCAGATCATTTTGATATTTTTTCTTAACACATAAACAAATGGTGATGCCCTGAAGTAGAGAACCAACTTTCTCAGCTTTGGTGCAAAGCTGAGCATACCGCTCTGTTTTTCAGAGTGACAGATTATAGCACTCTTCCGAGTATTATTATTATGTTACCTGCTCTAGAAGGTAGTTTTATCATGCTAGATATTTCTTGTTGATGAACAGTCCTTCTGGGGATAGTAGGAGTCGTAATTCGATAACTGGTGTAAATTCCTATTTAATGACTTCTTTGTGCCTCTGAACCATCTTGACTAATTGGGACATTGTTGAATGAGAAAGTACTAGTGTCCATCTTAGATATCATGATCCCTCATGTAAAAGTTGCTGAATTACACCAATTTTCCATATTGAGGATGACTTAATTATTCTCTCTTTCCACTTCGTCCCCCTTCCACCAAATTTGGGAAATCTCCTGTTCTTTGCCAAGTTTTCATCTGGGATTACATTTTTGCTACCTGGATATAAAGCCCCGAAGGCGAAGCTTATTTTTGGGGTGGGGGGATGTGATTGTGGTGGTGGTGGTGCTGGTAGCTTCAGGGAGTTTGGGGGGGGGGAGCAGAGGGATGTGGGGAGGAAATGTTATAATGAAAATGCTGACACAACCTTAAGTATAGTGGGTAACGGGTGCTGCTATAATAAAAAGGGAACAGATTAAAAAGTGTCTAAAATGTAAATCTAAAGGACTAACAGTAATTAAAATGGAAATGGCACAGGGAGGGAAGGCATGTAATTGTGAGATATCACTGTGCAGAATGCTCTCAGCTTTGTTTTGCTGGCTGTTTTTCTAATTCAGTAGGGCTTACTCATCAGTGGCAGTTCAATGCGCGTTAATGACTCTGGGATGCAGGCATCACTCTGGACAAAGAAATGATTATTGTGCGGTCAAAAGAAGTTCAAAGACAAGAAGGGAATTTCAGTTTTTTCCTTAGAGATCCACATTCAAGAGCATATAAATTAAGCCAAATGTTAAAAACCACAGTCTGAAAGCTGACTTCAAAGTCACAACTCTCTAATTAATGAACTGCGAGCTTCAGTTTGGACAAGTCGTGGTTTGATGCGCCCATAAATCAACATGACAGGCCTGTTTCACAGTCTCAGACAGTGCTTGTCATTGAGTCACATCAGATGTAAACACAGCAGAAAAAAAGAGGGAATATGAAGGAGGTGCAATTGATCAACAGAATTGGTAAAAACTCACTTTTGAAGCACATTATGCATGATCACAGGAAATGGCTACAGCCTCAAGAGGCTTTCTCCTTCTGCTGTTGCTTTTTTGAATCCGATTTCTAACAGCCTTCAAAAGGGAGAAGAAGAATTCCGGAGCTTCTCCCCTGTGGCTGGCAGGCAATAACCCCCTGTTGTTATTTTGTGCTTCTTGCTTTTCAAAGGCGTCAAAATTTAGTTTTTTAAAGATCTTTAACTCGATATTTGAAGACAAACAATAAAGGGCTGCCACTGTCATTCTTATCAGTTACCAGCGATTGGATTTTTTCTTTCTGTTGCCACTTCTTATTAACCTCTTATTTGGTCTATTAGACATAGTTGGGAATGCACGCCTGCATGCTGGGAGAACATGAAAGTTCAGATGGGCTCTGAGGGCAGATAAAGAAAGTTGAAGGGGAAAGTTACACTGCAGAATGAATGATAAAAGTTAACTCGACTCAATTGCTGTTGTCAGAAAGGAGACCATCCCCAGACAAAGATGAGGGCTTTGAGTTCTGGAGGGAAAAACAATCACACCGTAATTTGGGTTGAAAGAGAAGGAAAAGTGAGACAATGTGGTGGCATTTCGGTGTCTCCAGACACACTTGGCTTAGCGTGCTCTGGCCTGGCCATGCTGTTTGTGTGCAAACTTGAACATAAAGAACATTTTGGAGAGGGGGGTGTTTTCTCCGCTTAGGTTGTAGGAGGACAAGGAGAGCTGCCCCCTTGGAGTGACTCTATGTTTATTGTACAGATAGATTTGGCAAAAGCCTGTTGCAGTAGTGAATCTCATCCCACATGTCTTTCAGTTAGGTCGATCCTTATTTTCCTGAGTGGAGGGCAACCTCTTGAAATTATTATTCAGTTGGTGGTCCTTTTGTGCTAGAAATGACAATAGAGTCACATGGTTGCAATTTCATGATGTGGACTGGTGGTTATGATTTTAACAAGGTTTGAACTTGGATGTCGACAGATGGAACAAGTGTATTAATTTACCGAATCCCCTGGTCATTAGTGGCTCGTAATTTCGTACCTTCGATTTCCACAGCTTCCCTTGTTTTTTTTTTTTTGTTTTTTTTTTCTTTTCCCTTTTACGTATTTCTTCAGTAAGAGACTTGACCTTTAACAGTACAATATATCTTTTACGCTCAGTTTTTCAAAAGTTGTAAAGATGTATTTCCAGGCCAAATTTTGGGTCCAGCTTGAGTTTAGGACCCAAGTCTTAACTCAGTGAATACTCTAGGGAGGTGGTGGTGTGGGGAGAAACTGTCCCATTGTAGCTGCTGGCCTAACTGCTCATTAATATTTGACAGGATTGATGTGGAAAATAGGCAGAATTAATTGTAAATCAAGGGAGAAGAAGAATTCCATTTTGTGTAGTTGAGCCTAGGGTGAGTTGATTGTTTGAAAAAGGCCGTTTATCCTCGAGCAGTTATGACAGTTTATGTTAGGCAGTGGGGAGTAACCTAAGAAAAGAAAACAGACCTTTGACAGAAGCTTTAGGGAGGGGATCAAAAATGCAAGTTTTATCAGGATATTTCAGCATTTTAACACTGACTACTGACCTGACAACAGGACTGCACTGGGACCTTTTTTGTATGCATTCAATTGTGAGAAGTAAACAAACTTGCTCGTATCCTGTGTTTGGTAACTGGGTGGGGAGCACAGTTTGGCAACGTGTGTTGCTTTTAAATTCTTTCTTGGACAATGGGCCTTGTATACTTTTATATCCTGGCTTTTCAGATGTACAGAGCTTTCATGAGCTTTTCCTAGGATAGCTGCAGAGACAACAGAGAGGCCATCAGTCATTTTAGATAAATAAATAATTTTAGCCATTTAATTTATAAAAGGGTGGGGACTCCCAAAAGGTTATGTTCAATCTAGAGAAAATTGAATCCATTTTTTCTTTTTTTTTATGTTTTTGACTGGGGAGGGAGAGGGGAGGTAGAGGAATGTTGGGAATTAATATCTATTGAAGAAGTGAAAAAATATTTTTGACATGAATATAACTATCATTGGGTTTTACATTAATATGATAACTTGGGAAAGAGTGAAAACAATTGGATCATTTTATGCATGCTGTTCCTAAAATGAAAACACTGGCTTTTCATTTAAATTTATTTAAATTTTTGTTGTCAGTGCTATAGATTTTGTTTTTTGGAGTGAAACTCAATTAACTTTCCCAGTGGCATGGTAGTAAGTCTGAAATTGGTTGCTAATATGAGAATGATGGCTTTTTACTGTAAAATAAACTACTTGGGGATTAAAAGGAAAACAACATTTCCTTCTTTCTTTGAACGTTCAGTTAGAAGGATTTAAAACATATATTCTATTTTATGTATATGCCAGATAAGACTGGAAGTTAGGTCAAGTGGGATATAATTATTCTCCAAGGTATAATTATTAAGCAAAGTCATATAAGAACCAAAAGGGTTGATAGTCCCTTAAAATCTTTCAGGAGCACATATAAAATATGATCTTTATGATATTTTAAAATAATAATTATTAGGAGAGTTAAGTGTTATCTCTTTCTTTACCTGTCTCTTTTGACTGCAGTTGATGAAGGGTTAATTTTCTTTCTATAATTGTTATCCATAATGTGGATAAGACCTCCACCTTAGTATGATTCCTAGCAGATTAGGGATATTAGATAATTTCCTTCTATTTATTGTACTCCTGCACTGTATTATCTTTCTATCACTCAGATAATTACTAAGGAAATCTACATTAATTTTTTTCTTTTCATTTTTTTTTCTTTTTTTTCTTTTTCTTTTTTTTTTTTTTTTTTTTGGCTAGCACAGGGAACGCCTAAACACTGGCGTGGTGTATTGATGTTTTACACAACAAAAGTTTTCCGTCATTAGTACAATAAGCAAAAAGATATTTATCATAATGTAAAGCCTTCCATGTGGTTTTTAGAGAACAAAGAAGGGGGAAAAAAATCCACGATGAGCAACAAACCTAGAGGCTTTCTTACCTAAACAGAAATTGGGGGATATGAAGCTGAGAGTACTGTACATATCATACTCACATTCAAGTAAGATGTTGTTTGCTAAATTATGAATGTGTGTAATTAAAATCTAGTGGCTGTTTCTATGAAAGATTTACAATGTTATTTCATCGTTTGTCATGGCTAATTAACAATATTAGATGAAGTTTTTCTTCTTCAAAGGTCTGATTTTTTCTCATTTATTTATGTCAGAAGTGATAAACAGAGTAGTTAAAAGCTTCTGCTGGTGGAGGAGGGAGTAGAGCAGTGTGTTCCTTTATACCTCAAAGGTTCAGGGTTCAAATCCCTCTGGAGGAGACTAACTCAAATCCTATTTATAATGAGAACAATTAAAATGTTCAAAGTCTTAGAAGCTGAAGTCTGAACTAAAAGATCTAGATTTTTAAGAAGTTGGAAAAAGTAGCCCTGATGGACTAATGATTGATTGTCAAGTGAGATGTGGCACAGGTAATAAATTAACCTAATCAGCCTCCTTTAATGGATAAACTATTCTGTGGGTTTTCAACAGAGCATGTGACACTGAGTTCTTTATTTCATAATATTCAATGATGTTGAGAAGCTCAAAAACTTCATACTTCTGCCTATCCTTGGGAAAGACCTACCTAATTCCACCCCTCCCCCCGTTTCTGGTTTCTTGCAGCCACAGCAACAGCAGGTGGCAGCTACCCAGCAGTTGGCCTTTCAACAACAGCTCTTACAGATGCAACAGTTACAGCAACAACACCTCCTGTCCTTGCAACGCCAGGGTCTGCTAACCATTCAGCCTGGACAGCCTGCCCTTCCCCTCCAACCTCTTGCCCAAGGTATGTGTTAAGTTATGAAGAAGGGGATCAGAACAGCCTCAGGTATGATGAGGAATTCATCACTCAAGAACCTGTTCATCAATCCAAGATTTTTCACTTACAAAGAAAGGCAATCCCCTTCTGTGGGGATCTTGGGGAGTGGGATCATGGTAGAGGATGCGACTTAGAGCTGCAAACTCAGGCTTAAAGAGTCAAATCATTGGCTTAAAATTTCACATTGCATAGGATTCGTGGTGTGTTAATCCAATAGAAGGATACTTTTTAATAGAACATTTCTTCAAATTTTTAAGTTTGGAAAAACTAATTTTTCTTTTATGGTTTCACCATTATTTTTTAAAACATTCTTTATTTCATAACTTGCCCAAACTCAATCCTCTGTTTTATTTTATAAATAATATTTAGTATTCAAGACTTATACCATATCCCTCTCCCCAACACACATACACACACACACACATCAGAAGTGAGATCTTCTGTTTTTCTTGTGCACCATGATAATTGTGGAGATATGTATACAAGAATTGCACAAGTTTAGCATATATTGGATTGCTTGCTGTCTAGGAGAGAGAGTGGGGAAAAGAGAGAGAGAAAAATTTGGAACACAAGATTTTGCAAGAATGAATGTTGAAAACTATCTTTGCATATATTTTGAAAATAAAAAGTTATTAATAAAGAAAAGACAATTGAGGGAATTGAAAAAAAAGAAGTGAGATCTTTGTCATGACTAGAGAAACTCTAATATAAGATTATTCTTAGATTATTTTAATCCTAATTCATGACTTTTGAATACCATACATTTCTCATAATAATTACCATCCTTCAGCTTAACTTTGTGAAATGTTAGGATTCAAGAAAGGACACAAAGTTTTGTGGAACTGGGCTAATTACATTTGAGAACCTCTATTGGTCTACGATTTATTCTAAGGCCTTTGGAAGTGGAGTTTTAATGGGAAATGGAGCAGTTTTCAGGGAGTCGTGCTGGCTTGAGTGGTTAGTCTAACTGGATAGATTATTCGCAACTCAAAAAAGCTCTCCCCTCTGTTTCCTTTTGCAGGTTATCTTTCTCCCTCTCCCCATTAGACTATAAGCTTCTTGAAGGTAGAGCCTATTTTTCTTTTTATTAATATACCTTTAGTGCTCAACACATTGCCTGACACATAGTAGGTACTTACTAAATATTTTTGGGGGGTCTATTAATCCAGATCAAAGCAAATTTAAGCTTTCTCCTCACTGATTCAACCATTTCACACTCCTCTTCTTGTTTGTGTATTTATATATTGTCTTACAGGATGATAAGTTAAGGACATTTGCAAATAGTATCAAATTATCTTCTGAAGTTAGGTTACCAGAAAATAGGAAAGTTTCAGTGTGCGTGCTGCTTTGAGAATGGGGGATGGATTCAGAAAGTTTCATCTCCAGTAGACTCAGGGAGGGATCCTGGTAAGGGAATCCCTTCTGGACACTTTTGGCCACACCCTTTTTTCAGTCTGTCTCTTTTCAACTTTGAAATCCTAGCCTTTTCTCCATTTTCTGAAACCCTTTCTTCCTCAAACTCCTCACCCCTTATTTATACATCAGTGGTTCAAATGCTTGATATTTAATCAGCACCCCCTGCATTGCTGTCAAAATAGAAGATTTGGTAACTGAGCAATACAAAAGGAAATGAAAGGGCACATAGGCTAATGTGCCTTGGGCTGGCAAAATGTTAAAACGTGCTTTAATTACACCTTCAGGTTTATTGTTGGAAACATCACAGGCTGTTCTTACACACCCACTGGACTCAAGCTTCACCCTTTCTCATTTTTTCCCACAGCTCCTACACTATTAAGTTTGCTCACTAAGGTTCATTGTTAGAGTACATCAGTTAAGCTGTCCAAAAGAGGCCAATTGGGCAGTGACAAGACACGCTCGTGTAATGTGAAAGAAATGAATGTGGTGATGCATGAAGTGTAATCTGTGCAGTAACACATCAGAGACACCAGTAGGTAATTCGGCAGTCATGGCATTGATTGATATGCTTAGCAGTCTGGGAGAACTATTAGCCCCTACAACATGAAGAAAAAGCATATTTAAAACCTAAGGGGTGCCTCTGAGTGTGCCCGAGATCACATAAACATAAACAGAGGTGCTTCTGGGGTCAGGCCCTTGCAGGGAAATGAACTTAGTGTGGTTGACAACCCATGGGAAAGTAGGAGCACTTTCTCATTTGGACCTCACCCCCCTACCCCTTTTTCTTGAAGTACCTTGAGGATTCAGGCCTGTTGGATGACAACATGATTTTTTTTTATCAGAGAGATGATGGCTTAAAACTGATGTCATTACGAGGTTTAAATCAACTTTCTGCTTGCTTGAACATGGTCACCTGGGTATGGATGTACAAGGACAAAAAAAGGTTGATCAACTCTGTTTGTCTTTGAGCCAGTGATACCTGGGGTTGTGAAATTGAGTTCCATGAACAGTAATCTGTCAACTGTCCCCACAACATACATTTTTTAAACCTGTGCCTGCATTTTCTTTTTATAATGAAGAGGACCAGTTGTCCTGGAGAGGAAAAAAATGGGAGGGGAGGGAGGGAATAAGGAGCTGAGACCATGCATTAAAATCATTAGTGATGTATAGTTAGTAACAAAACGAAGATGTTTTTATTTTAAAATTACCAGTTTTCTGTGTACCCCAAATATGTTAAAAATGAGTTTAAAGGGATCTCCAAAATGACAGAGTATGAGCTATGTAATCTTTGAAGCCATTTTATAATAAATGGTTCTATGAGATGAGTGATGGCCTTCTTTCTCTATTGCAAAATGGACAGGTTTTCTTTTAAGATTACATTTGCAACTCTCCTCTACCTTAAATAATTAGCATATCACTGTTATTTTGCATTGTAGTTACTCTGATTCCTAAAGGGCAAGATTATTTTTTTTTATCCTCACTTCAAATTCAGTAATATTCTGACCTTCTAATTTTTGAAATGTGAATTGTAGATAGGTAAATTATACACTTTATTGTGTACCTGTTAATGGATTTCTTTAACTTGGTACTATTATTCCCCTACATCATTTTGGAAGAAATGCTTAGTTTCTGGAAATTTGATATCCATTTAGTCTGATCAGTGAGTAGCTTTTCTTTCAACTGTCTTAGTGCTATCAGGATATCTTGACTGTCAAATGAGCATCTTTTGATGTATTCATTGAACCAGCAGCTTAATGTTATTTTCTAATTATAGCAACCATGGAGATCACTGCTTTGACCACCCCCAAGCATGTCTGATGTCATTTGTTAAATGATGACATCAGATCTTACCTTATGGAAGAGGATACTATAATTAAAAATAACTGTTACTTTTGAAATTTGGCCAAAAAAAAAAGTCTTGATACAATTTCTTTAATCCAACTTTTCTAAGTTCCTCAGGTGAAAGATGGACACACACACACACACACACACACACACACACACACACACACATGTTCTCATTCTTTCTCTCTCCCTCTCTCTCTCTCCCTCTCTCTCTCTCTCTCTCTCTCACTCAGTGAACCTGAGTTAATGTTGCAATAGGTCACCCCAGGGAGAAGGATCTTAAGTGTAGAGCTGATAGTGACACAATGTGTTTTAGTCTTCATTTGCTAGGTCAATATGGAGGGAGTGGCAGGAGAGTTTTACAAGGCTTGCCTCTCTGCTCCAAAGGAAAGAGATACAGATAACAGTGAATGAATAGAATTTTCCCCAGGTGAAAGAAAATAACCCCAAACCTAGTATTTTATCATTTGAAAAAATGGGAAACTTATCCTTTTTTATATTTGTTTATTCCTAAACAATAAAAGAGGTCTTGACTTGTGTAGTTTCATATTAATTCCGTATTATCAACAGAGGAGTCTATTCACTATTGTTTCAATTGAGTAAACAGCCGTGTAAGGGTCAGCGGTATTCACAGGTAATTGTTAGTGTGCAGACAGTCCTGTCAAGCATGTTCGCTAAAAATACATCCTTACATCCCACACTGTCACTTCGCAAGGTGTTTGAAAATAATAGCCCAGATGCAGCAAAACAGGACAGAGGATTGGGTAGTGACCTTTCTCTTTGTTTAATTTGCCTCGGAGGTTTAATTTCAGGGGACAAGTAATAATTGAATATGTCTAATAACTAAATGCTCATTTGGGACAAAATCCATCAAAATATAATTGGCATTTGATTTTTATGAAAGAAAGATGACTTAGCTTTAAAAGGGTAGATATGTTCTAGGAATATCTGATCACTTAATGGAGAAATTGAAGCTTCCTTTTTAATATATATTAATTGCAAATACTTAAGCATTTTCGCATTTTTGTGGAGAATAGTTACCAGATACCAACTGTTTTTGTTAATGCCACTCTCAGAAAGGCGGGGAAGGTTATTGGTCTGCTGTGCAATAATTTACTCCTCTTTGATATGCAAACGATCCACGGTGAATATAAAAAAATCCTATCAGACTCATTTCACAGTTCTTAACCACTTAGATTCTCTGGAGTCTATCGCCTCATTAGACCCGAGCTCTCCAAAGCTAGCATAATTAAAATCTTTAACAGTTTAGCAAAGTAAAGATGTTTGGCTGATCACGTTGAGATGATTATCTATCTATTGTATTCTAAATGACAAAAATAAATTAAATTTAGACCTTGGCATTTTTTATTATGTGTTTCAAATGAATATAATGCATACAGCCTTCTCCTTTAATTCAATACCTTAGCTTGGTTAAGATACATGCCAGTTTCAACTGCTTTTATAGATTCAGAAAATGGCAGATTTCCTAGGATGGCTGTGTTACAATTGATTGAAACAATGAACAGTGATCCAAAACACCTGGAAATGGAGTTCTGCCACAGGCCCGCCTTGAAACAGGCAGGAGTTCCATTTTTAGGTATTCTTTCAAGGGACGTTGTCATCCTGCAGTTGCCCTTGTAAATATTTTTCTCCAGTATGCTTCCTAACATGAAGTGTGTCTTATTTATGTGGGATTGGGGAATTTGGTTCAGTAGAGAAGTGTCATCTGATTAAAGGTTAGGTCACCCAAAATGGTGAGCATGACATATGGATAATGTCTCTACTTCTCGCTGGGAAATTCAAGTTTACACTCGACATATGTGTCTTAAAACCTCTGTCCACTTTGACCCCTTTAGAAAACAACAATTTTTTTTTATTACCCAGAGCTTATTTAATATTTTCATTTTACTCTTGAATGGCTCATTAGCATTGATCTAAGAAATGACAGTAATAATAGTGTTACTTGTATAAAAAGTTATACAGTTTTTCAGTAGACACATCCATCAATTAAGTGAGCAGTCCTAGAAACCAAAATTAATGAGGAAGATAGGTGTGTTAATGAAATAATCATAGTATAATCAATTTGACTGTTAAAATTTGAAAAGCATTTCAGGAAGACAATATGAATTCATAATTTATGTCTAAAAATGATTAATAAAAACTATATTTAATAACAAAGCTATTTGTCATCATTTAAGGCTCAAGCACAAAAAATTAGTCATGTTGTGGTTCATGTTGTCATAATACCATAGTTGAATAATTTTGTTTTGAGTCCTTTCTTGTGTCTTAAAATAAGATACCAGTTATTCACTTTAGCCAAAGTAGTGAAACAAAAGTTTGGATGGAGTCTCCTAGGGTAGTAGATTTCAGACTAGGAGGAACCTTAGAAGGCATCCGGGCCAAGTGTCATAAGAAAATCATAGCCACACTGATGATGGAAAAAGCGCTTGGCTCCAAGTGGTGAGTTTCTGGTCCTGATTCTGCTGCGTTGAGTGACCTCATTCACAGGAGCTCTTCCTTTGGCTTGGTCTCAATTCTCATCTGTTCAGTGATCGGGTTGTCCCAGACGTCCACAGACAGCCCCTTGTCTCTCCCAACATACTGTGAGGACCCAATTTTAAAATTGCCTTTGTAGCTGTGGATCGACGAGAATCCCATGTTAGAGGCCGAGTGATTTTAACAGTAAAATATGAAGTCTTTAACGGGCGCACACACTCAAAAGAAAAAACCCCTAACACTGGGCTTTGTTTACTGACTCTTTGATTTAATTACTGTTTGAAGAGGACGGAATTAGCTGTTAATTGATTTAATTATCCAATTTGTTTGTTTCAGGCATGATTCCAGCCGAACTGCAGCAGCTCTGGAAAGAAGTGACAAGCTCGCATCCAGCGGAAGAAACCCCGAGCAACAACCATAGCAGCTTGGATCTGTCTTCCACATGTGTCACCACCTCCTCTGCACCTTCCAAGACCTCCTTAATAATGAACCCCCATGCCTCCACAAATGGACAGCTAGCACCAGTCCATACTCCTAAAAGAGAAAGGTAGGCACTGAGGCTTGGCTGTACCGTGGTCCTATATTCAATAAGCAGCTCTTTGGGGGGAAGGGGGAGAGTTTAAAATACCTCTTTATATCTCACTGATCTCTAATTGGATTCATGTGATGTGAATGTCCATGTAATGACTTAAGAATTTATTCAATATAGACTGTGGTGTGAAGCATCTAATTATTTTCACTTCTTCAACATGGAATTAGTGCTAAAGTAGACATACGCCAGAGCTTATGGCAAGAGACCACAAGATGCTTATTTCCTCATTACCTTGCTTTTGTTCAGAGCCCCCTCTTTCTACCAGTTGTTGTGGCAGGATATTTCGTGGGCCTTCCTTCAGCTTTCTTGTGAAGGGAATAGGCAAATTCAGCCAGACTGGGCTGCAAATGTGGTGCATGGTCTTGTTGGAGATTAGGGCCTTGTCTGGTCATTTCTCATGATTAGATACCTTAGCTATCAAGTGAAGCTACCATCCAAAGTTCCAAAGAAGGTAAAAAAAAATGGGAAGAAAGGAAAGGAGGAGAGAATAGGTTTATGGATTTTAGTTTCTGTTTATTTTATAAACCTTTTATATATTATTCAAAATACCATTAAATATCATTAAAGTATTTTAAAATCAATTGAAATGTTTCATTATACCATTTTTGTTGTTGAAAATGTTGAAGGTTTACATTTAAAAACACATTGTATTCAATTCATCAGACATTGACTAAATTAAGGCCCTACGATATATACATATATAAGGTGTACTATACTAGACAAAGAGGAGAAAGAAAAAGAGAGGAAGACATTATAACCCTTCTCTTGAAATCTCTATTTACAATTAAGCAGGAAACACAAAATACAAAATTGTAAGGGAAAAAATCATACATTCCAAGATGGTTTGAAATTCAGGATATCTAATTATCCATCCAAAAAAACACTATTAATTAGATTTGATAATAGTCCTTCAAATGAAAGGTGTGCATATTTACATCCAGTAACACTCATGCAGTAAGCATTTATTAAGCATGTACTGTATGCCAGATACTTTTAAAAGCCTTGCTGTTGAAATGCATTATATACCTGTAATCAATTGACAGAAATGCCATATACACCCAAATACTGTGTACTTTATGTATAGAAATGATTTTCTTTTCAGATCTTTATGCTTGTAGATGCTTTGTATCACTTTCATATTTATGTCTGAAAGAAGTAAATTTCTTGAGGACAGGGATTTTTTTTCTTCCCATTTTGTCTCCTTACTGCCTTTCTTAGTGACTGGCACATAGTAGGAATTGAATAAGTGCATTTTGAATTTAAATGTTTTTAAGTGATCTTTTTGTTGTTGCTTCTTATATAGGAATGTTAATAGTCTTTAAATTATTTTTTTATTAATTGTTCCTTTTAAAGTTTCATTATTTTATCAAGTAACAATTATTGAAACTCACAGTTTTTTTTTTCTTTTTTTTGTGGAGCACTTTATGAGTTGATAAAAAATTATATATATTGTACTATATATTTCATATTATTAATTAGTACCCTTGGTAACAAGTTTTCAGTGATATGTGATATAAATATTTTCTTCAAAAAACTGACACACTTTTATTAGATGATTTTAAAATTGGTACAGCAATAGGAAGCAAGTGATTTAAATAGTTGCTAAGCTTATTACCTTGAAAGTGGTTTGGAGTATAGAATAGGATAAAACCAGTGTTAAATAGGAACCATTGGATGAATTCAAGCTTCTGTTGATGTCAAGGGAGGGTAGGAATATTTTTACATCTAAAAGTCAAGCTTCACTCTTCCTTCCTGTATCTGTTTATGTTGCCTTTTGTTGTAATATTTTCAGAAAGGAAAACTTCAGATAGCATAAAATAAAAGGTTCTAGATTTAGCCTTGCCTTTTCTTTCTTTGATGTACTAAGGCTTATACCATCCATTTAGTAGAGAGTGATTGAATTACATCTTTATCCATAAGTAGAGCAGGAGACTATACAGCAAAGAATGCCCACTGATGCACTTAAGGTTTTTGTTGCAGGCCTGTCGGCCCTTGTGGTGCCTGCCTACATTTCGTATGACACACAAGCCTCTTCTTGTTTAGATGCATTGCATTTAGTTTCACGCTAAAAGGATATATATCTGTAGTTGGTATAGGAGAGTGGTAGATTAGCAATGAAGAAAATGGGAAAAGAATAGCCCCCTTTTATGTCTCAAGGTGCATTTAAGAGTAAATGGATCCAAGGCAGAGGCAGAGTAATTCCAGGAGCTGAAAGTTGGTGTGATTCTGTAATGTTCATTTGGATCCTCAGAAGTTAAGCTGAATGTGTCAATATTCTGAAGATACAGCATGATGCAAGGGTGGGGGGAGGGAGGAAGGAAAGGGATATTTTAATGAAAAGTGTTCACTTTGACATTGTAGTTTTACAGGGAATGAAATTGGGCAAGGGAAAGAAAGGGGAACCTAAAAGAGAGAAAGGAAGCATTTTGTAAATTACAAAATGCCGGGCAAGATTCATGGACTCAATATAACTGTCAGGTCACTAGTCAGCTATTTCCATCTGCTTTTTTTTTTTTTAATACTTCATTCATTCCTGAGACTATCTGGTTGCGGAGCTAATGGTGAGTTAGGCCAGACAGCAAGAAGACATGAATGCAAATCTTGCTTCTTGGCCAAGTTAATTCATATCTTTGAATCTCAGCTTGACCATCTAGTCAGTAAAGTTGAGAATAACATTTTGGGGCCATATTATTCATTACTGACTAGTTATCCAATACTTGTATACCTGGGGCCATCTAAACAAAGCATCAAAGTTTTGACACTGAAGAAAGTGTTTTAAAACTGATTAAAACAGTATAATGCTATCTTTTTCATTCAGAACTGAGGAGCAGTAGCTTTTTTTTTTTTTTCCACGTAGGCTTTCTCTATCTTTGGAGGTTTCTTCCATGCTCCCTAATTTGTTTTGCACCTCTTATTTAGTAGATTTTTCATCATTTAGAAATCTCATTGGGTTTTGATTTAACCCATTTCTTGAAAGCCCCTTGCATGAGCTCTTTCAATAGGACAATAGGACAAGAGGTGGGCTATGGAGTGGGGCACACATCTTATTTAAGTAGCACTAGCTCATAATCTACAGATGTCCAACTTGGAAAATTCCCTTTCCCAACACTTCTCGTCCTGCGCTTTCTTGAGCTTTTTATAAGCAGGGTGGAAACAGCAGTAGTGGCAGCGGCAGCAGCAGCAGCAGCTCTGGGGTTTGGTGCACAGCAATCTGTTAAGGAGATAAATAATCTGCTTTGGCGTGACACTCCTACTCTCCTCTTTAATTTGTCTTACACAAGGAAAATTATAATTAAATCATTCAGGGTAAACCCTTGAGTGTAGAGAAGGGAAAAAAAAAAACCACACACACACACACACACACACACACACACACATACACTTTGGTAAAGATTGCCAATAGAGACCAACTTCCCTGTTGTGCTTCGCAGAGACATTGATCAATATTCAGCACTTTTAAAGGACGAACATTTCATATGATTTGTGAGGCAGATGCCAAAGCTCAAATCAAGGCTTGTTAAGATCCTTTCCTCATGTAATCACAGGCATTCAGCATCATTAGAATTCAGCACTAACTCTCTGTTTCATGCTCCGATTTTACTCAGACAATTCGGTAATGTTTATGGTGCTGATTAGGCATAAATTCACTCAGTGCAATAAATGTACTTCAGTTGTCAGGACGTGGAAAAAAAAAGAATTTTCACATTCAGGAAACAGAATCAAAAGGGGCCATTGCCAACTCCTCTTTATCTTGCCATTGTTTTATTCTGCAATATAAGTGGTTTTTGCAGTGATTGACATATTTACCATGATACTTTCAGACATAAAACATCATCTTTAAAATTTGCCCATTATCATATTTTAGAAATTCCAAATTCAGAAATTTGCGTGAATAAAGTCAACACACCACAAAGGAAATGGCATAAAAATGTTAAGGCTGGTCTGGTTCTTGTGATTTTCTTGTCTCAAAGTTGATATGTAAATTGTAAAAAACAATCATTTGTAAAATTATATTATACAACTACCACTAAAACAACAACAACATTGCCTATAAGTTTAAAGAATAGCATTAAAAATTTCAAGTAGAAATTAGTTTATGATGAATCAAAGCAGGCACTCTACTTGTCTGTGTGAAAAGGACAAAGGTTTCTTCCATTAAAATTAAAAATAAAACTTAGATTACTTATTATGTACCTATTCATTAGGTCCTTCAAAATGAACATAACTCACAGAAGATAAATCACTTAAATTTTAAAACAGTATATAGTATGTATACAGGAGTACATACACACACACATAGTGAAATAATTGAATGGGAGAGAAAGGATACCTATAAAAATAAGACCACCTCCTTTAATTGTACTCCTGTCTTGTTTAGTAACTTTCCATTTCTTCATTTAAAATATTAAATGGTCTTTATTTTAGGTGATTGCTATGTAGCTCTTTATGACTAGTAGTTTTTCCAGTTATTCCCACTCTTTTGCCATTTTACCAGCCGCTTTGTGGTTGTGAACATTTTTTAATTAGTTACCTTAAGTTTATTTCCTTAGAAGAAAATTGTCCTATTTTCTTTAAGCCTTTGAAGAAAAAAAAAATGTTTTTTAAACCCTATAATGCCTATGATTGTGGTACCTTATTTCCCAGTGCAACATTACTTTCTCAGGGATGGGTGACTCAAGCAAAGCATTTTCGTCTATGAGGTCTAACCTGCCTCCTGCCCAATTACAATGTCTTTCCTTTGTGTTCTAACCCTCTTTCCTACTTGCCATCGTACTGATTGGTGCCTCACTGCCGTTTTCCACTTGGCTGCTGACTTCAAGGATTCTTTGACAATAACCTCTCAATCCCTTTGCTTGGTCAGGGGCTTCATGGCTCTTTCATTTAATTCACATTCTCTATTTGTTGCCTCCAGACATACATTTGACTAGATCAGAATGCATTCTCTGTTTACTGGGCTGACCATTTTCAAAATCTAAGTCATTTTTGAATATGGTTGTGATATTTACCACTTGACTAAATTCTGTTCTGATGAGTAAAATACTGACAGTTTTGGGTACAGTTTACAGTAGGAATTTAAAATCCAAGACTTGTTTCCGTTTGGGGAAGACGATGAGAGGTGAGCAGTAAACTAATAAACTAGCCAGCTAAAATATCTATTTCCCTTGATTCTTAATTCACATCTTAACCGGTATTCCTGATATTAGCTCTAATTAAGAGCTTTTAAAAATGTACCCATTCCAATTTCCTGATTACCAGGGTAGCCATTAGGAAAAGATATAAAGAGCCAAAGCATGTAAACCATAGCATATATCCCGAAGGTTAAGCCTCCCATAAGTGATGATTTCAGTTGCTTCACATAGCTCTATGTTAAGTGACTCATTTATCCCCCCACATCCCATATGGTTGCAAATGTTTCTAATGGACAGCCTTGAGTTGCTCAAGCCACTTAGATGTACCGACTCTTCTATCTTTATTAGGTGCTTCTCTAAGTACAGTGGAAAGACGATTGACTTTGGAGTTATTGAACTAGGGTTCATACCCTACCTGTTACATTTACTATCTGTTCAGTTGGGGGGGGGGGATAATCTAAATAGTTAATCTCTCTTGGTTCTGTTTCTTTATAAAATCAGGAGATTGAGCTAGATAGCTTCTGAGGTCCTTTCCATCTCTTGATCTAAGATCCTATGAAGATTTTCCTTCATTTAATCAGAATTGTTTTGAGTATTTTCCCATCAGTGTTTTGCAGAGATTTCACACATACACTCTCTCACACACACATACATGCACACACACATACACTTATATGTATATGTACTCATATTTATGTGTAAAATCTATTAAGCTATTTTCAAAGGTCTTTGAATGTTGACAGCTTGTTAGACCTGAAGAATCCCACGAAATTATCAGACATTTTGCTACTTTTGAGGGATATTGGATTTCTTACTCCCACTGGAAGCATTTTTAAGGTTGTAGGAATAAGTCCAGTGAAATTTGCCAGTTATATACCTGAGGTTTTCTTCCCATTATACATTGTTTTGGATGTTTGAATAGTTAGTGAAGTACCAGCATTTGCCCTAAAAGCACACATTTAGATGGATGTTCTGGAATGTTAAGAGAAATTGCTTAGTCTGATGATTAAAAAATTATCTCGGAGCCAGGAACTTAGGAACTGTTTCAGATGCTACTTCTGATACAACATACCTGTCTGACTCTGGACATAGCCCTTTGGACAGCTTTTCAGAGCTGATAAATTAGGAACCAGTTATAAAACCGCATGAGAAAAGGGAGGGGAGTTCCTTACATCAGTGAAACCAGAGGTATAGGGCAAGATTTAGCTCTCTGGTTGGGTGTATAGATACAAAGATGGATAGATAAAGAAAGAATGATAGATAATGTATCTCTAAGCAGAGATAAGCATTTAAGTATCTCCAGGTATTGATACATAGTCTTTCATTACCAGGGATTTGTTTATATAAAGTATCACAAGCATTTACTTTAAAAGGAGAATGTGAAATAGTTTGTATATTTCATGGCATAGCCTCTGATCTTTCCCATTTCCTTCAATATATTTTGTACTACTTTGTGAATAATAAAAGCCAATGTGTTCTGTTGTGTAAGCATTTTTTATTTTTATTTTTATTTTATTTTTTTGATTAGGGTTTTAGTTTGTGGGGCAGAGGGAAATGTTTTGTTTTTGTTTTTGTTTTTGTTTTTACTATCCTCATTGATGATAGTCCATGAGGCAGTCCCAAACTATCTAGTTGCTGCTTTCTTGCAAAAACTAATTGGTGACAGTATTGCCTGAAGAGCCAGTAATTACCCACATGACTCTTTTAAGTGTCACCTGCCATTGTTGCTCTTCACCTGATGTCTTCATCTTCCTGCCAACCAACAACCCTGAATCTTTTCTCTCTTTCTTTGTCCAGTTGTACTTTTTAGAAATAACATCTGGAAGGTTGAGTTGAATAGTTGGTATAAAGATGTTTCATTGCTTTGTGTGGACCCTCTGGAACATTTAGAGGGAGGCAAAAGTAGGACTAGGAGTAGAGATCTGCAGAATATGGCCATGGCATGCATACCATAATAGCTTCAGTAACTAAGCCGTGAACACTGATTACACTTGCTTCACATAGCACTGTGTGAAGTGACATGATTATCTTCCCTAATTTAATGTAGTGGCTAATGTTAGAGAGAGAGTAAAAAGGGATTACCCAGTCTAACCTCCTTATTCTACAGAAGAGGAAACTGAGGAACAAACTGGTAAAATGACTCGCTCAAGGTTGTAGCATGTGGTGAGTTACCAAGCTCAGATTTGAATGTGGCTTATGTTATTTCAAACTCTGAATTATTTTCACTAGACTAATTGACCTCTCAGAGCATCCAGAGTCTAATTAAGTGTCCTCACCAAACATGAAAGCTGATATAAATTATTACCATGTTTTTAATTTAATTAAAATATTGAATTTTGTCATAACTCTTTGCTATTGTGTGCTATCAATTACTGCTGGTGCCCTTGGATGGGTGAGAAGAATCTTTGGGGGACTAAATGTAGTGCTAAGTTCTCTTCTGTCACTCAGACATTCAGGGAATAGAGAAGACTATCTTTAGATATTGGACTCTGGGAAGAGAAGTTTACTGGTTTTCTTGTCTTTGGTTGCTGAGTGATAAAAATCAGCCACTATTGTTCAGCAGCTGTCATAGTGTCACATATAAAATGCTGAGTGCCATTTAAAGGTAACATACTGTTGTTAGACTCTCGTGTTTTCTGATTTATTGTGTTTTAATGACTAAAAAAAGCTTTTCTATAAAAAGAACATAATTTATACTACATGGTAACATTCGTTTTCCAAACGGTATCTGCATTTATTTTTAAACTTTCTTAGATTCTTTTGTAAGAACATTTTTCCCCTTGCGCCTGATTCCCCCTTGACATAATGATTTAGAACTACATCTCTCCTTTTACCCTGTATTGCAGATTTCTTTTTCTGATGAATTTTGAGACCCTTGCCTTTTTGTTTTATTTTGTTTGCCCCTGCCAAAACACCTTAGGTGGGAGATCCTGCCTTCCTGTGTGTAGAGAATTGTCTCCTCAGTCTTTATCAGCTTAAAGGCCTGGGGGGCAGGGGGGTTCTGAAACTCTTGGGGCAGAGAGAGGGTTGAGAATTTATTGTAAATCTGAAGCAGTTAAGAGAAATGTGGAGGCTGCTGAATGGAAATCTTAGCTTGCACCTGTCTCCCGGGACTGGCAGAAATGCCCCCCTCCTTCATTTTTGCTCGACGGCATGGTTCTCTTGGTTTCTCCATGGAAGCAAGCTACCACTCATTTGGGTAATGCAAATGATGGTGTTCCATGTGTATAGTCTTCTTAAAGTTCTTTTTTCTCCTTTTGTAATCAGTCAAGGCCTAAGTATATTATAAAGTATATTCTCCTCATTAAAACAATGGTGTAAGCTCACAAAGGGAAATTGTTCCTATGTGTTCCAGCTTGTCATTCCAAGCTGTGTGAATAAAGAAGATAACTATTCCGTTGGGAAACTATTTCAGGAATTGAGCAACAGATATGCTAGCCAGAGAATTCTCTTAACTGTGATTTTCCTTTTGTGTGTACTCAAAAATAACATCCTGATGGGTCCTTAAATGCCATTTCATGTACAGAGCACAATTTCCACAGCACAGGTGGTGCTAATATAGGACAGTCCCCCAGGCACTTGTCGCCAAGAGTTGTACAGCTTGTTCAGTGTCTGCATCCATATGGCGAGCTGTCCCATTCATAGAGAGACATTGTAGTGGTGCCTGTGGGTGCTGTGGTCAATGTAGTGTACAAAGGAGATTTTAACTCTCAGCAGCCTATGTAATGCACTTTGTTTTATTGGAGATTTGTGTTATACCATTAAAAAAAAAAAAAGGCATCAATTCAGAGGAAATGCCAGAAGAATCTTTCTGGTTTATTCTCTCCTTACCCCTTTTTCATTTTTAATTGCACATAGTTACCTCAGCAGGCGTAATTCTTCAGCATAAAAACTTATTTATTAAACTGTATGACCCTTTTTGAGTTGGTTAAAAATCAGGAAACTCTGAATTTAAGAAGTGCCTGTCATTTACAGAGTTTTACTGTATCTTTTTTTTTTTTTGGAAGTTGTGATATTTTTTTCCTCTTCTTTTACAAAGAAAATTGTATAGTCAGCTGAATAATAGGGGCCAAGGTTTTTATGGGTACTTCTTCAGGTGCTCCTCCCCACCCCCACCTTCACCCCTCCAAATACTCCTAGAATCAGTTTGTCATCAGTTTTTACAAGTCTCTCTTTGTATCTTGAAATCTGAGAGTAAAGTATTCCCCAGAGGGGGGGGAGAATTGCAAAGGGAGAATCAAGTGAACAAGATTTCCCCCTGGACAATGGAGAAAACAGGCAGATTTTTCAAGGCACTTCCAAAAATTCACCAGAAAGCAAAATTGTCCAGTCCATGATTTATAAAACAAAATGTTGTTCCGCTTTTGTGTGACTATTTGTGTTCTTGTTTCATAGACAAACAGACACCATAGCAACAGTGACACATGATATTTATACTACCTGCAAGACAGAGCACTTCCCTAAACAAATAAAAAGCTCACTTTGTGACCTTCACTTTGCAATCCTACTTAAGAGTCCAAGCTCACCAAGGCTCTGGCCTTTTTTGGTTATTCCTTAGCTGCTTTCTTTGCATCTTCCACATCTGTTGGAAATGTTGCAGAGAATCTGAAAGTGTTTTGTGACACAAGAAATTTTTACCTGTGCTGAGGCAGCTGCCTACCAAAGGTCGTCTTGTTTCTCTCCCAGAATTCTGGTTGAATATTCTAGCAGGTTGATATTCAGCATAAATACTTGTGATCATGGGATGAAGAACTCCAAGTCTAAAAGTTGCCTGCTTTTATAACTCAAGTTCTGTATTTTAGTACATGTGATCCCCTATATTCTACTTACATTTTCCCCTATGAATCACATTTATGACAACAAGATGTCTCATGTTAAAGATCAGTGCGAGAAATAAATGGCAGTGTACTTTAATTAGAAGAAAAAATTGACACCAAGATGCTGGAATAATCCAGTGTCATTTGAATAAATTAGAGGATTGTAAAGACAGAAATAAGATGAAATTTAGCAAGGGTAAATGGAAAGTTCTCCACAGAAGAAAAGAGTTTTCCAAAGTGCACCCTTCTCCAACTCAGCCAGTTGGGCCATCAGTTAAGGTACTTGGACACTTCAGAGAATGAAGATCGATGTGAATTTGTAAAGCCAATTTAAAAACAAAATCTGCTAATTGAATAAAACCAGGAGATAAGTTTGCATAGCACTATTTCGATCTCATTGGTAGTTAGTACGTCTATTTTGGAAATACTGTGACATAAGCAGAATATAGAAAAACCAGACAAGAAAGCTGACCATTGTAATAAAGGGCAAAGGACTAAAGCCCAGAAGGAAAGACTAAAAGGAATTAAATACTTCATGGTATTTGAAACAGGAGACCTTAAACACTATGTAAGGATCCCTCCAGATCTCTCATTGACTTAGGAACCAATATTAACATTACCTATATTTTTTAATTTATTGTATTAAATATTTCCCAATTATATTTCCAAGTAGTCTGGTCCATATTCAGGATTGTTGCAGATTCATATCCTGTGTGTTTGATACCTTTGGCCTGGAAGGTGACACCAGGAACTGATTAGGTTGAGAATTTATCTTGGGGTGTGTGTGTGTGTGTGTGTGTGTGTGTGTGTGTGTGTGTGTGTATGTGTGTGTATGTTGTAGAAAGCCTGATTCCCAAGTGAAACTAAAAGTGGATTTTCCTTTTAAGAAAAATCAATCCAGAACATGGAGCCAGTTTTTAATTATTTGGATAAAGGAAAGAACACTTTATTATATGTCATTTTGTAGTTCAGATCACTTGAGGCATGGGCTACATTCTCATATCTTCTTGTTCTTTTTTTCTTTATTCAGCAGCCATTAAATTAAGCATTTACTGTATATGTAACTTTGCTATAGGAAACTTTCTTTATCGGCACATTCCAGTTCCAATGCTACAGTTTACAAAGAATTATTCATTTACACTCTTGTGAATTAAATCTGTGGGTATTATCTTGGTGCTGAACTTGTGATTTCATTGGTATCAACCATTCCTGGTATGGAACTCTATCAGTGCAGAATACCAAATCTCATAATTTACAGAGAATTTTTGTTGTGACTTCCCTGGTCTGTGAGGCTTAGATTATAGATTGAGGGCCAAAAAGGATCTTGGAGGTTCCTAATACAATCTTTTCATTTTACATATGAGAGACCTGAAACTTCCAAAGCCACAGTGACTTTCTCTACATTATTCAGGTAGTAAGTTGTAAAGCTGGGATTTGAACCCATGATCTTTGACTCAGGTCCAGTGGCTTTTCTCCTGCTACTTCCCATCCGTGTCTTCTGAATTTCAAGATCTGTCTTTCAACTCAACAGAATTCTGCTAAACTAAATAAGGATTATTGATATAAGAATAGACTTGCGGAGATTAAATGGTTTGCTCATAGTCACATAGCTAATAAATGTCAAAGTGATGCTTGAACCTAACTCATTTTTTTTTTACTCTAAACATTGGACTTGGTATTGCTTTAATCATCTTGAATGATGAAAAATACATAATACAAAATACATTTGAAAAATAACAACTAGCTTTTTATATATAGTACTTTAAAATTTACAAAGTTCACTTTATACAGTTGTCACATTTGAGCTTCACAACTGCATGAGACAGACCCTTTTATTATCCCCATTTTACATATGAAGAAACTGAAGCCTCAAAAGGTGAAGCAGATGGCTAGACTTACAGAGTTAGTGTCTGAGCCTCACTACAAACTCAGATCATCCTGATTCCAGGTCAATGCTCTATCTGCTGACACACCAAAATGCAAGAGAATACTTACTGAGACTGCACAGAAGCAACTGAAACCTAGTGTTGCTCCCTGATAACTAACCTGAAACCAAGAGCCCACTGGCTTTGCAATTAGAGGACTGAGCCTCACATTCTTTCCCATCTGCTAGTAATTGCTGTGACCTTGAATTGAATTAAGTCACTTAAATTCTCTAGTCCTCAGTTTCCATATCTGTAAAATGAGAGGCACTAATTTCCTTGTTGGGTGAGAAAGAGATCTATATCTGTGATCACACCCCCTTTTTTACCAGCCTTCCCCATCCCTCTTGGTCCCTACTCCATAGAACCATAGGATCTCAAATTGGAATGGATCTTGAAAATTGTTGATAAAGAACTCATCCCTAAAGAAATCAAATGTCTTGCCTCAGTTTACAGAAGTGTTCAGTCAGGATTTGATCTTAGATCTCCAGATTCTCTCAATCTAATATTCTTTCCAGTTTTCCTTTCTTTCCCACTCCCATAACTTCTCCTTTGGTCTGAACCAAAGGAGACTCCTGCAAATGGCCCAGAAAGTTCTAAAGAATTAAAACGATCATAAGTAATGGAGACTGAAAGTTATATTTCCTAAAGAACCCATCAGTTCCTGTGGCATATGGGCAGTGTTCCATATAGGCTCTATGACTCACCACGTTCAAACAAATGTCCGTTGGCATAATAGGAATGTCCGCCTAACAGTGTTAATAACTTTTGGATTAGAGGTCCCTGAGTATGTATTGACACAGTTGCTCATAACCACTCCTTGGAAAGCATTATTTGAGTCTTTTTTTTTTTTTTTTTTTTTTTTTTTTTAGTGGAGAGTTCTGTGGTAATGCTGTCTATGCAAACTATATAAGTTACAAACTCAGCAGTGAGTCAGGATTGCCATTATAGGTTGCTGATGAAATGTGGCAAGGGCCTCTGACTTTCTTGTTCCTTCACTTATCACTAACTAAACACTAGCCTTTTGACTTTTATCACCATTCTCTTCTGTTCTGTATATGATTGACTGAGGAGAATGCACCAGTCAGTCACAGACACAAAAGTTCAGTTTCCATGTTCTATTGTACTGTAGCTCTGGAGACTCCTGGGTTTTGGGAACAAAAATGGGATGCTTTATTCTGTTTAACTCACAGAGTTACAGTAGTTGTAAAAGGAGAGTAGCATCCACTCGTATAAGCATATCCTTTTATTCTATTTACCCTTAGAGCCATTACTAAAGCAGCAATTAGCCATTTGCTGCCTCCCCCCTTTAGAGGTTAATAAATGCCAAATGGACGGTTTTGTACTTGAAAACAGACACTGCAGTGTGCTCTGGCCTTTAGGTGGATGACACTCTTTTTTCAGAGTGCACCCTGAAGTTCCCTAGTTCACATATGGAATACATATATTCTGTTTAAAGTAAGGAAAGTGACTCACAATTGCATATGCCCCAGCTGCAGGTTTTTAGGGGCAAGACTTCATGTGGGATTTTTGTTTCAATTGGGATTCTGTATGATATTGATTGACCCTGGAGTCACCTTTAATGGCTCAATCTTTTTAGCGAGATAGTTCAGAGGGAGCAGGGAAAGATCATATTTGACCTTCCATGCATTTCTAAGACTACACTGATTTTTTTCAAGATGGCGATGGCCCTCATACACCTTCACCTTGTTCTGTTCTGAGCTATATAATCCACATAGACTTAATAGACACAGACTAGTGATACTTACTGGGTTACTAATATGTTGTATGTTCTTACTGCAAAGTATACCCAGACTCGTCTCAGTAGCATATGCAAAGATATCCTTACGTTCATCCCTTAAATTCCAATAATGGTCTGTCAATCTTTTTTGCCAGCTTCCTAAGAGCCAAATCACTGACAAATATATACCTCTGTAAATGGGGGAAGGCTAATAAATGCAATAATTTCAGCAAATTACTTTTCTTTTGGCCTTAGTTTGTTTCCTCAGCTATAAATTAAGGGGTCTGAACTAGATCAACTTTCAGGTCCAGTCATATAGAAAAATATACATATATTTTTCCTAGTCTGATTGACTTTCTTAAAGGCATGTTGTTACCCTCAATTAAGAAAATATATATTATTTAATGGAATATTTCTTTATTGACAATTTCTGTTCCCATGCCGGACACGTAGGCCGCAACAAGCTCACAATTTAGATCCACCCAAAAAAACACAGTTCCAGAAAACAGTTAAACAAAACAGCATAAAAGTTTGATTGTGACTGATAACAGATGCGACCTTACACTTTATAGTTTACTGTTTGTTTAAAGAAAGGAAGGGTGTGTGCTTTAACTATAATAATTAGTATCAGTGCTGTCCATTGTTTTTGATCTCAGTTTTGTTGCCATGTAAAGTTGTTTTCATTTGGATAGTTGTATTCACTGAATATATTCTTTTAGCTCTTTCTTCTTGCTTTATATAAACCCTCCCTTATTTCTTGGAATTCTTCATTTTCACCGTCTTCCACAGTTTAACCACTGATCAGAAGTTCATGGAGCTATATCTGGACTTCAATCTCCTCATTTTTCAGAAGAGGAAATGGACCTTTTTAAGTTATGTCCTACTCCAGGTCGCAGAAAGAGGATGAACCAAGCTGGGGATTCACATTCAAACATGATGACTCCAAGTTTAGTCATTTATCTCTCCACTTTTCTGGGCTCATAGTTTATTTCCAGGCTTTTATTATTATATATGGTTGTGGATGTGGAATTTGCTTATGTGTTAAACATTTCTTGAACACTTGCTATGTGCAGAATACTATCCCAGATAAGTAGGAGAGAAGTGAAATGTAGGTGATGCAGGATTTCTGCCCTCTTCCAATCAGAGAGAGAGATGTGATACATAGATGTAGAAACATGTGGGATACAGGTAAAAGTTGAGATGTTACCAATGGAAGGAATCAGGGAAGGCTTCATGGATGAAGTGGCATTTGATTTTAGGCTTATATAACATTTTGGAACTCAACAAAGGGTAGATACTTTGGGCTTATCGGGAGAAATACGATCTGGAAAACAGTAGAGCAGGAACAGTCCAGGTATGTGTGGCAAAAAGAACCCAGTAGAGAGTAGTATGAGCAGAAAAGGGCAGGTTTTCCCCAAATTTGATCATAGGATTTAATTTTACTTTTTATTTCCATATACACAGTAGTAGTCAGAAGGAAGAAATAATTAAAGGTGTCAGATGAAATAAGGGAAACTGAGGAAGGCAAAACCTTCACTGAACAAAAAAACAACCCATATTTATGACACAGAGAAAATGGCTAAATGTGTTAAACAGCAGTGCACTATTTTTGTACCAAAGAAATAACTTATAAAATAGTAGAGTAAAGGGGACTGTTCTCAAAATGAAGGATAGAAAATTCAAATCTAATACATGTACCTACTTTAAGTATATCAATATTGTTCATAATCACGAGTCCAGAAAGATATAGAGAAAAGAAAAATCAGGGTATGGAAAAGAAATGGGATCCTTTTGTTATCATCTTATTAACAATATGTACTTTTTAGAAACACTGTAAAATAGTGAAAGTTTAAAATTTCATTTTTTCAAAATTCTTTGTGTATTTGAATGTTTTGTTGATACTAACTTTAGAATTTTTTTAAAAAATTTAAACTTTGGATTTGGCGATTAGCCTGTCAGAGGTGACTTCTAAGAGAGTAATTTCCATCAAGTGGTGGGAGGTAAAAGTCAGATTGCAAGCACTTGAGTAGGTGGTGAAGTGGAGGCATTGGCATAGACGGCTTTTTCCAGAATTTTGGGTGAGAAAACTTGTGGGCTGGTATCTGGATGAGGTCGAAGAGTCAAGGGACAGAATTTATGGGATCAAAGAGACCTTATGGACAAAGAAAGATTTCAGGGATGCTTTGTGAAAAGGACACTGACTTTGGCGTCAGAGGACCATAATTCAAGTCCTGATTCTACCATATACTTACCTTTGGAATCTTTGGCAGAAAGTTCCCAATAGTTTGGACCATTGCTGCTGATATCCCTCTTGGCTATAGATTTATGATTCTGTGAAAAGAACAGTATTAGATAAAGATCTCAGTTGAAATCTAGGATACAGGTGGAGAAAATAATCTTAATGAAGAATATGTATCACATATATCTATTATCAGAAGGAAGAGAGAATTGGGTAATAAAGCCAATAAATTTGGGGATGGAGGAACTACTGTCAAATAAAATAATACACAATTGGGGGGATTTGTGTGCAATTTAGGGCTTGAACAGATAGGAAGGAAGAGAAGAAGGAAGAAATTGAGAGAGAGAGAGAGAGAGGGAGAAGAGGAAGGGAGAGGACGGGGAGAAAAAGGGGGAGGGAGATGGAGAGAGGGAAGAGGGAGAGGAGAGAAGAGAGAGGAAACATTTTGTAAAATAGCAGTGAGAATCCAGTGAAGTCATCCCTCATACATTTGTAGTAGGTGAAATCAGTTTGATTTCTTGACTTTTTTCCAGAAATACTTTGTAGCCAAAGGGACAAGAGCAAAGAAATCCGGTGATAGTGATTACCCAGGAGTAAGGATTAGCAAGTCAGGAATAGCAGAAAGTCATCTACTCTAGAATAGTGGCTGTTAAATTATCAGAGTGACATATCATGAAACCAGGACTTGAGTTAATAGCAAGCAGAGCTCAAACTAAGGTGCTAGAATGGGAGAAGAAGTGAAAGTTAGGAGAAGGTCAAGATTGGCATAGAGTTCAGATTTAGGTTTAGTATCGCTTCCCTTCTCTCCTTAGTCCACAAAAATGATTTTGCATTTACTTTGTATATTTTAAATTTTGTTTTATTTATTTGAATTCACATTGTTTCCCTTTCAAATGATGTAATCTCATTGAACTCAGGGACTTTCATTTCTGGCTGGGCCAGACACTAAATACATTAGGCACCGAGGGTGCATAGTACCCATTTTAATGATAATAATGCTCATTGAATTGCCTTGGGATTATGGTTAGAGAGTAGAATTTTAAGTTCAGGATCAGTACTGTGATGCAGCTCTTTAAAAAGGTGAGGTTTTGAGTGCTGGAATGAAATTAGGTATAAAAGGAGTTATGTGGGCTTGAGAGATTGTGCAGCCAAAATGTCATGGAGGTTGCCATTTTGAAAACTGAAGTGTTCAAAGAAGATGACTGAATGCCCACAAGTTAGATCCTAAAGATGCTGAGGAAAATGGGCCAGTAGCTAGGAAGTCAGCAAACCACAGCAATAAAGACGGTTAGGAAAGGAGTGTGAGTAAAATACATGCATTTCAAAAAGTATCATTCTATAATTCACAAAAATAATAATTTACAATGAGATAGTACTTTACGGTTTATGAGTGTTTTCCTAACAACTGTATTTAATACTGGTATAGAGTGGAGAAATTTCTGGCCTTTGATTCATGCCGCTTAAGTCCATATCCCAACATTGTGTCATGTCTTTTGGATTCTCCTCCATCGTAAAAAAAATGAGATACTTAGCATAAGTGATCCCAAAGGACACTTCCACTCAACACTTCCACTCATTGTCAGTGACCTGTGTGTACATGGAGCTACTGAGTGCATCAGAGCTAGATATGGAGCCACATCTCTGGACTTGGGGTCCTTCACCTTATTCATTTTCATTATTTTTGTAGATAGAGGAATAACTTGGAAGCAAGAATATGTCCATTTTTTTTCTGGCCCTATCATTTGGAAATGTTTAAGTGGCCCAACCCAAAGAGCATTCTTAAATGATTTCTTTTTTCATGTGGAAGGAAGATTCCTATGAATTGCTTTAGGGATCTGTGCTCTATAAGATGTTGTTAGATTGCAAAATCTAACAGATGTTTTTCTATTTTGCAATCTTTGTCTCTGTTGATTTCATGTCCTTGGTCCATTTTTCTGCAGTTCTTTGTGATTGTTCTCTCTCCTGGTTCTCTTAGAACTTGGCTGACCATTCCTTCTTTCTCTTCTTTGGTAGATCTTCCTTCAAACCATGCTCTCTAGGTGTACCTCAGGGCTTTGTCCTGGTTACTTTTCTTTTATTCTCCCACATTACTTCCTTTGGTGATGATTTTCAAATCTATTTATCCATCTTTAACCTTCCTCTTGAGTTTGTCTCATATCTCCAACTTCTCATTAGATGTCGTAAACTGGTACCCTACAAATATGACTATATGAGCTCAGGATGCCCCAAACTGAATTTATTATCTTTCATATAATCCTATCTTCCTCCCACTCCTTTAAGCTTGCAACCTAGAGTTCATATTTTCCACCTCCATTTTGTTCACCTGTGCCATCTATTTCTGGTGCTTATCAATCCTACTTTTTGCAACAATTCATATATGTACTTCTTTCTCTTCTCTAGTGTAGTAGCTTTCTGATTGCCTCAAGTTCTTGCCTCAAGTCTCTCCTCCATTCATTCAACTGTCAAAGTACAAATTTGATTACATCATTCCCTTAGAACTCTATTGCCTCTCCAGTTTGGGCCCCTAACCTGTTCCGTTTTGCCACAGAGTTCAGAACAGTGGGTGCAATTACAAACAGGAAATTATAGGAAACTTCCTAATAATTGATTATAAAAAAGTCCATTGAGCTTCCCCTTATCCAGAGATCTTCTTAACAAGTTTGGATGGCCATTTATGTGGTCCTGTTGAAGGGGATTCTATTTCAATTATAGGTTGGGTTAGATAGCCTCTGAAATTCTTCCAAACCGGAAAATGTCTGATTCTGGAAAGAGTGCAAGGAAAAATATGTCCACCTTTGGTGGAGAAGTTTGCAGGAGATGTGGTGACTTTAGTAGAAAGCCATGTTTCACTTAAATCTAGAAGGTATAATAATGATAATAATTGTTGTTATTGGTGGAGAGGTTTACAGGAGATGTGATAACTTTAGTTGAAAGCTAGGTTTCACTTAAATCTAAATTGTTGTTGTTATTTTCCTGTCAATTTGGAGTGACACAAATTTAAATTAGTCCTACTTTTGTTGATGAATGCTATTATCTCACCTCTGTTTTATTTAAATATCTAATTTTTTTGTCCCTGCAATCATGGAAAGAAGGACCAAAAAACTTGGCCCATATATTCTCTTCAAGTCCAGAATATGGGTACTTTATAGAAATACTTGAGTGAAAGTTAATTTTTTTAAAAATGTACTTTTGCTTTCTAGTAATTCTTTAAGACATTTAGTCAGGTTAATTTTCACAAATGAATTAAAGTGAGACTAAATTAAAAAAAAAGATACCACAAATAGTTTACACACCTTATTCCAGATGTAAAATTAATGTCATCTTCGAGTCTTGCAGTACAATAATTCATGCAGATATTAACAATAATCTCAATCTTTTAAAAAGCACAAATCTGGCACTTATTAGCCTAATTCACAATCACTCCAATTGCAGGTTCTATACATGAATATGATATCACGAGGGAATGTGAAATCCTCTAATTAAACATGATTTAAAAAGCAGCAGAAAATTGAGATGATGAGACTTGCAGTGAATGAGAGTCAAGGATTCACTGCTTGAAAAACTGGAAGACATGCATATTTGCTACAGTTTTGTAGAGAAACCATCTTTATTCCCTTTGGTTATGCCTGTTAATGTGCTTTTGATATACATCCTTGTCCCTGTATTACCTTTTGAGAAACATAGGACTTTTAACTATTTGTCTTTGAAAGTTCTTCTTTACCTTACTCTCTCCTGTGGCTTTCTTCACTTTTCTCTCCTGGTCTGCCTCCTGCTCGTCCGATATGCCAGAACACGCCTTTGCAATGGCTTCCCATTCTTGAACCCTTCTGTCCTTTCACCTACAATGCTCAAATTCTATGGAGGTGGAAGAAGAAAAGCCATGAGACCAAAAATTATAAATTTTCCTCCTGTGGCCTCAGAATTTTACCTCTTTCTACAAGCTGTCTATGCATATATACACAGGAAGATAACATTTTCCCCTGATTCTGAACATACTAGAACATGTTAAAGCATATTCTCTCCACTGCCCTTCCTAGAAGCAAACTTATTCTACTTCCATTGGGAAGCCATCAAATAGTAGGTCTCTAGGAATACGGTGAACTTCAGCATAGACTTTAAAAAATTGCCTGAAACTGAGACCTGCCATAGCACTGTCTCCTTATCCCAGGAATTCATGCACCTCCTTTACAGCTTTCAAAGGACAGCTGGCATTGCTGACAAAAGAGAAGCTCACATTTTTATTGGGGTTTATTGTTCACAAAGCCCTAGGATCAAGGTCATCTGGTTTCATCCACTTATGTTTGAGGAGGAAGATATGGTAAAATAGGTCTAGTGACCTCTTGTAACAATTAGAAAGTTAAGATTGTAATTCTTTTGTAACTCCTATAAAATGCTCTTCTAAATAAGTACGGAATTGAGATATAATGCTTAAGATTTTAGTTCTTATTTAACTTGTAGAAAAAGGTTAGCCTAAAACATCAAAAATCAAATGGTGAGAAGGGATACTGAGAGATTTGAACCCTTTTTTGGGATGAGATTTGCAGACTTACTAGCCCCAGCTAAAAAGTGCACAAAGTCCACATGAGGGATTATTTTCACAGAATGGGGAGGACTAGAGTAACAACAAATACTATATCTTTCTTCTCCATGTAAAAGTGTGTTAAAGATAGCAACTGTTTCCCTTTTGTCTCTGCATCCCCCAAGTTTAGCAAAGTCTTTACTAAAATGCCTTCATGGCCTAGTTACCTTTGAAATGCTCTCCTGATTTAGCAATGACCTTTTGAAAAGAGGAGTCTAGATTTGAATGTAATAGCTGGACCAACTGGATATCATCCTATTATGGATAGTTCACTCTAATTTAAGGCCTTGAAGCATTTTCATATGACATGTCCAGAAATGGGAGGGTAGTTTCTGAGTGGGACGATAAAAGATAGCAGCACAGAGGAGGGGATGTTTTGTCTGGCTCTCGGAGGGATGGCCAGGACTCCAAAAAGTGGCATTGAACAGGGTGCATTCCAGGGTTAGGAAATGACTTGAGAATGAGAAATGGAAACCTGCAGTTGGAGTGGGTCTTAGAGCCCATGAAGAAGAATGCATTGATACAAAGCTGTTAGAAAAGTGTTGAGTGTTTTGTATACTAGGCTAAAGAATTTGATGGAGGTTTTATTTTCTAGACAGTAGAAAGTCACTGACAGGTTTTGAATAGAATAGCAGTGACATGGTCATATGAGCTCGGCCATAAGAAAGATTAACTCAAAGAAGATAATCTGAACTGAAGGAGACAAAGCCTGGAGATGAGTGAGAGTGAGGACCCTCACTAGAACAGGAATAAGAAAGGGAATTTCACATGGAAAGAGGACAATGATATTTTGCAAAAGTTGGAAATAAAATAAAGAGATTTTAAATCAGTAGCTTGTTCTAAGGACACTGTAAACCCCTCATTTTCAAGATATGCTTTTGTTCTGTCTTTATGTTCTAAGCACCCAGCACTGAGCTTTGTATCCAGTAAACTTATGGCATTTGAACTGAGTGCAGATTATTGCATATGCTTAAGTCTTAGCTGTCTTTCAAGTCAGGCTACAAACCTTTATTGCGTACTTTCTTTGTGCTAGGCTCTGTGTTAGGTGTGAGGGACAGAAAGAAAGCCAAAAAAAAAAGTCCCTGAGAAAATAATTGTAAGAAGGAGACACTATGAAAATAGCTAGGTACATGCAAGATATGTCCGGGGACCCAGTTTCCCAAATTCTGGAATTGAAGCATAGGCAAGATATTAGAGCTAAGTATATAAATCTGAGTTTTGTTCCTAGAGATGATAATTCAACTCATAAGAGGTGATGATGTCACCAAAAATGACCATATATAGAGAGAAAAGAGTCTAGCACATATAAATGACTTTGCTATTCTCAGTAGTGCAATCATCTGTGACTACTCTGAAGGACTTATGATGAAAAATCCTATCTATATCCAGAGAAGGAACTGATTGTGTCCGAATACAGATTGAAGCTTTCATTCTCTTTCTCCTTCTCTCTCTCTCTCTCTCTCTCTCTCTCTCTCTCTCTCTCTCTCTCTCTCTCTCTCTCTCTCTCTCTCTCTCTCTTTTATTTTTTTGAGGGTTTTCATTACAGTGAGTCTATATTTTCTTTCATAATTTGACTTTTATGGAAATGTTTTGTTCAACTTCACAAGTGGTTTCTTTTTTCTTTTCTTCTTTTATTTATTTATTTATTTATTTATTTACTTATTTATTTATTTATTTATTTATTTATTTATTTATTTATTTTTGATGAGGCAGTTGGGGGTTAAATGGGGTTGTGACTTGCCCAGGGTCACACAGCTAGGAAGTATTAATTATCTGAGGTGAGATTTGAACTCAGGTCCTCTTGACTTCAGGGCTGGTGCTCTATCCACACACAAATGGTTTCTTAATTATGAGTGGAGACAAGGGAGAGAACCTAGAACTCAAAAATTAAAAAAAAAAAATGTAAAACACTATTTTGAATGTAACTGGGGAAAATATTAAATAAATGAATTTAAAAAAAGAAAAGAAAATTTAAGAAAAAGAAAGAAAAGGGTCTAGCACAGACCTTTGGAACATATACCCTGTTGGGGGGCTTGATATGACTGAGAAGGAGCAATTAGATAGGTAAGAGAAAGACAAAGAAAGAATAGTTTTATAAAAACCAAGAGAGGAGGAAGTATCCTGAAAATGAGGATTATCAAAATGTCAAATGCATCATGAAAATCAAGAAGGATGTGTATAGAAAAAGGATTATTAGAGCTGGCAGTCTAGATCTTGTTGATAACTTTGAAGAGGAAATAATTCCAGTTCAAAATAGAGGAAGTCTCTAATCCTTTGTGGAGGGAGGAAGGGAGGGAAGAGGGAAGAGGAAGAGGGAGAGGGAGAGGGAGAGGGAGAAGAGAGAGAGAGAGAGAGAGAGAGAGAGAGAGAGAGAGAGAGAGAGAGAGAGAGAGAGAGAGAGAGAGAGAGAGAGAGAGAGAGAGAGAGAGAGAGAGGGAGGGAGAGGGAAAGGGAGAGAGAGAAGAAGAAGAGAAGAGAAGAAGAGGAGAAGGAGGAGAAAAAGGAGGAGGAGGAGGAGAAAGAGGAGAGTGTCGCTGGTCCTTTAATAATTTCATAAGGCATCTAAATGTAAATTTTAGTCAGCTATTGAGTGGAGGAATGGACAGAGAAAGACTTCCAGAAAGGAAATGCACTGAAGAAGACTGGAGTTTGAAACTTCTCTCTTCCACTTATCCCAAGTGTGACTGGACAGATCATTAGAGGTCCCTTATAGTTCTATGTGCTTGGAATCCACTAAACACAATTATTCAGTGACAAGATAATTGATACATCCTTTTATTGTACTCTATCTCAATTGAAATCATTGCAGCATCACAGCATTTTTACATATGGAAGGAACTTAGAGACCTTGTCCTGACCCTTGCTTTACAGATAAGGAAGTCTGTGAGAAGCCTTTTGTGGTGCTCCTTATTAACCATAGTTCCTTCCCTCCAAGATTTATTTTCACTAGATCATCTACAGATCCTGTTTATATATAATTAAATGTACATTGTCTCTTACATTATAATGTGAACTTCTTGAGAGCAGCAACTTTTTTATCATTGTTATTGTAGGGTTTTCTTCTTTTGTTTGTTTGTTTTTGTCTTTCCTTGTATTCCAGTGCTCAGCAGAGTGTCCTAAATATCCTAAGCTCTTAATGTATGTTGACTTAATCCAGATAGGCTAATTGATGTCCAAAATGTTGATTCCTAGTCATTAAGAAAAGGTTAAAGTTGTCATTAAGGTATTCTCTTTGAGAAGGCAGAGAAACATATAGTGTGTTTTTAAAGATTTTTTTTTGGGGGGGGGGATAAAAATAAAAAATAAAAAAATAACACTCAATTGGTAATGCTCAACAGTCTGTAGAAGCCAAGACTCATCAGAGGATCTTGGTTTCTGAGAGGAAGGATGGTGGAATGAGTATAGCACTGGGCTTGCAATCAGAAAAAAATCTGAATTTAAATTCTATCTCAGGTATTACATGTATGAACCTGGACAAGTCATTGAACTGCTTTATGCCTCAGTTTTGTTATTTATAAAATAAAGGAGTTGAATTCAGAGGCTGTTGAGCCTCTTTCAGGTGGAAATTGATGATCCTTTGATCATATTTTTAGGTTTGGGTTTAGAAAATGGAAGTGGTTTGTACAGAGTCAAATGGGATAGTTCCACAGAAGCAGAATATGAATCCAGGATCTCTGATCCAAATCACTTGTTCTTCCTGCTGGATCATGCAGGCTGTGATCCCTGATGGAATTCCAGATAGCTGAGTTTTTAGTGCAATTACTGGATCCTCTCTCATCTCTTGTATTCATCTTTTGTCATTTCAAAAAGCGTTTTAACACTAGCCACGATTCCTATTGAGAAGAATACACTGTATCTTCAAGGGTGCCTTTGGACAAAATGGGAAACAAACAAACAAAATGCCTTTTTTTTTTATATATAGTTGGAAGTTATTAGAAAACTACAAAGATTTTTAAGTCCATCAGTATAACATTTCAGCTACAGCAAGATTGAAACCTACATATGTGTATATGTATGTGTGTTTACACACACATGTGTATGCATCAAAATAAAAATCAAAGAATCAAATATATAAATATATATGAATACATATATATTTACTATGACATTGATCTTCATTACTATATTTTCCAGCTGTCTCTGATACCATTATTGTTGCAGATCTCATGGATCTATTAAAAAAATCATAGAAGACCATATTAATATAATTGTGAATTTCCATTCTTTAATAATTTAAAGAAATAATAAGCAAGAGGAGCCAATGGTGGAAAATGAACAGTTGTTTGGAAATGATGAGCTCTCTCTAAGGGAGATTTGGGAGGATCTTTTTGCCCTGCCCTCCAAGAGGGGAAGAGTCTGACTTAAGGGGGAGAGGCAAGCTAGTGCTGAGAAATTAATGTCCATGATGAGAATTCTGGGAATGAGGTTATCCTGGAGGAAACATGTTAGTGAAAGCAAAACCAAATTGAACAGTTTAGAGGTCATAAGAAAATTGAAATTGAGAAAAGTTAAATTGCTTTTCCAAAGTTCCTCATAGAGTAAGAACCTGGTGTGACTCTTGAACCTGAGTCTTCCTGTTTCTAAGTCCAATTCCCTGGTCTAAACACCATTACCTCTCTACTCAACACCTTCCTTTTACTTCTGAGCAAACTGAGATTGACAGACTTGCTAGGAGAGAGAGAATTCTAACCCAAATCCTTTGAGTCAATTATGTAAATGTCTCTTGTTAATATTATTTGAAATTAGAATTTAATTATGAAGAATCACTGATAAACTTTTTTTTTTGGAAAATCTTGATAAAGTGTATGTTAAGGAGATGAGCTGAGTTATAGTTAATTTTTCCCAAAAATAAAACAATTTTTTTCTTTTCTTTTTAAAATAAAATAAAGTTTTTTTTTTTTTTTTCAAAACATATGCATAGATAGGTTGGTAAATTTCAAGTTTTCCAGATTTCCCTTATGAATAGAACAAATTTGTGCCTCAAGGCAAACATTAGACTGATTAGAAGATTGGGGCAGAACTGGAGTCCTCTGGCCAGAACTCACTAAGATCTAAAGAAAGACCTTGGGCCAGGATTAACCTGACTGAAGTACAAACACTTCTTAGACTAGCTCTGCACAAACATCCAGTGGGGATCCCTCAGGCTGGGTATGTGTGACTTGAGCTTCAGCTGGAACCACAGACACTTTCCCCTCCTGGACTGTGCATTTAGTTGAAGATTTGAGTCTGGCAAAAACAGAGTGACCCTTGGCTGATTGGGAACACCAGGCCCAGCTGTGCTGCTGAGAGGCCACCCTGAGTGAGAAGGAGAAAGCACTTGGTGAATGCAGAGGCAGTGGGACAGGGACACTGTTGACTGTGGGCACTTGCTGGAAGGTGGAGCTCTTGGTTTGGGGTTCCTGGTCATAATGGAGAGCTGAAGACAAGCCTGAGGCATCATCCTCCCATTCCACAATTAAAGGTGCTTACATTAATACCACCCCCTGTTTAAAAAAAAAAAAAATGAATTGTCAAAGAAGAAAGAATCCCATCACTGAAACATATTATGGGAACAGGAAAGATTGGGATTCATCTTCAGCGGAGGGCACTTTAGTAAATAAAAAAAAAGCTTCTGTCCCAAAGAGTAATGTGAAATGGCTCCCTTCCCAGAGAGAATTTATAGAATAACTCAAAAAAGAATTCAAAAATCAAATGAAAGACATTGACGAAAAACTAAATAAAAAATTAAAACCATCCAAGAAAAACAAGATTATGAAAAAAATAGAATTTTTTTCTTTTCAATTTTCAATTAGAAAAGGAGGTACAGCATCTCAAAAATGAAAATAACTCTATGAAAATTAGTATCAGGCAAGAGGAAGACAATGAAGCTATAAGAGACCAAGAAATAACAAAACATTATAAAAATGAGAAAATAGAACAGAATGTGAAACATCTCATAAGAAAAAATAACAGATCTGGAGAACAGATTAAGAAGAGAAAATGTAATAATAATTGGACTGCCAATAAGTTGTGCCCAGAAAGAGAAGCTTGACACAATAATGCAGAAAATAATCCTAGAAAATTGTTTTGGAGTAATAGAGCATGAGGGGAAAGTAGAAATAGAAAAAAAAATCCACCAATCACCACCTCAAAGAGATTGTGGAAAACACATAGGACTATTATAGCCAAATTTTGATACCCCCAGATCAAAGAGAAAATTTTGCAAGAAATAAGAAAAAAACAATTCAAATATGCTGAAGCTAAAATTAGAATTGTACAAGATTTATCAGCAGCTACAATAAAAGACTGCAGGTCTTGGAATCATATGTACAGACAAACAATAGAACTGGGCCTGTGGTCAAAAATATCATATCCAGCAAAATTACTTATAATTTTCAATGAGAAAAAATGGACATTCAATGAAGTTGCAGATTTTTAGGACTTTCTATCAACTAAACTTAAACTTAACAAAAAAATTAACTTATAAGAGCTAATATCAAAGAGTAGTTTTAGAGAATTCAACATGGATAAACTGTTTAAAAAATGGATAAATTGCTTATGAGTTTTTTTACATGGGAAATGTATATACTTTCTGTTTAAGATTTATATCAATAATAGAGTAAGCTCAAAAGAAAAATTGGCAGAATAAAGATAAAAATAGTAATTATGTTATACAAATGAAGTGCAGAGGAAGAATAGACAAAGAGGCATTAAAGGGAGAGGAGAGCCCCTGAAAACCTCATAACAGAAATAGGTTCAATAAGCACCACTACTTATGTACCATGAAGAGTATAGCCCCCTCCAAAATCTATTTAAAAAATAAGGGAGGAGAGATAGGTGGATGGGGAAGCAGAGGGTGAGGGAAGAAGGCAAGAGAGGGATCCCTGGGTGGAGAGAGATTAAGTAATAGTAAGCCAAGTTGTGGAGCAGAATTTAATGAAAGAGTCAGCAGGGATTATACAGGTTAAAACATTTTAATAAAAATAAATTGATAGTTTTATTGGCTACCATAATTTTGTGTATTAGAGAATACTGTTAAATTTTAATTTTAGAATATAAAGGTGACCCCAAAGTCTTAGCTTATTCAACTTTAAAATGTCACTAATACTTTTAGGATATCTTTCATTTTATTTACAATATGAAATACATTTTTGAATGTGACCAAAGTGAGGATTTGTTTTGCTTGGACCATAAATATTTGTTCCATGGATTTTGTTTTTCTTTTAAACTGGGAAGGGGGAAGTAGGTAGGAGAAAAAAATAATGCCCAATATGTTGGAAAAATTAATTTTAAAATATCATCCTTTCTCCCTATATAGTAATTAAAAAAGAAGAATCTATATCAATATATATGAAAAGAAAAAAAATAAATGAAATAGGTCTTTCCTTTGACCTCATCTTATCCCTGTTTCTAACTTAAATTTTATTCTTTCTGGGTAAAAACATCATAATATAACTTTTCTTGTTTGGATTTGGCATTGGTATTTTACAATAAGTGTTTAATATTTAAAGCTTCATTTTCAATCTCCATAAACATTGAGTGAGTACTTGGTATCCCAAAAGTGTTGATGCAGTTTTAAGCTATTAAAGCTATTTAACTTTAAAATTTCACAGACTTTTTTTGGGGTGGGCAAAACTGTATATATCATAAAACACTGTGCTTATCAGGAAAAGATATATATATATATATATATATATATATATATATATATATATATATATATATATATATATATATATATATATATATATATAAATGATCTGGTCCATGCCCTTGGGAGGCTTACATTCTTGTGTAATATATGAGCAAGCATTGATAAAATACACAGAATTGCATTCTATATTATTTTAAACATCCTTTCTGTAAGACATTTCATAAAGTCTTGACCCCAAGTAAAGAAGTTAAATCTTTTGGCTAGCATGTTAAAATCTTGTCAAAACTAAATGCATCTTTGTCTCTCCTTGACCTTGGCAATATTTCAGAAGTCATACTTTTTATGTGATAAACTACCCTTGAACAATTTAATGTTTTAGACCCAGACAAGATTTTCTTGCCATAGATACTCAGATCTTGATTTTCTAGCTATATTTTCCTGGACAAGTTCTAAAACAATTCAAGGAAAATCCATCCTTTCATTCATTTTTTTTCCCATTTCCTCTAGTCCCTTTTGTAACATCTCAAAAGGAAATAAGGCAACATGAAGTCATGTTACATTTTTATTCACACACACACACACACACAGAGTCATTTAAGAGCTATCCTTCAGAAGTTCATCTGCCATTATCTGGTAAAGCCTTGAATGAAATCAGAAAATTTTGGGAAATAGACTCTATAACTTTCTAGGTAAATAGGATTTTGAAAAAATATTGGCCCATTTTCTGGATTCCTGCATAGAAATTTTATTGTATCTATTATTTTTTTTTATAAGACTTAGTTCCCACCTATTCTAGTCCTACCCCAGACCTAAACACTATTTAATAAGGATTTTTCTTTGGGGTGATACTTTTCATTTTTAAAAGGCAATAAAGTATTAACAATTAAAGATCAATCATTAAAGGTCAATCTGATAACTGACAGAACTATCTAAGACCAAAAGCCATCCCCCAATAAAGAGGTGACCACTAGAGGATGTAATCCAATACTTTTCAAAAGAATATTTGCAAATTCTTAACAACCATATGAAAGTTTTCTTTCTCTCTCTCTCTCTCTCTCTCTCTCTCTCTCTCTCTCTCTCTCTGTCTCTCTCTCTCTCTCTCTCTCTCTCTCTCTCTCTCTCTCTCTCTTTCTCTCTCTCTCTCTCTCTCTCTCTCTCTCTCTCTCTCTCTCTCTCTCTCTCTCTCTTTTTGAGGCAAGTGGGGTTAAATAACTTGCTCAGGGTCACACAGTTAGGAAGTGTTAAGTGGCTGAGATTTGAACTCAGATCCTCCTGACTTCAGGGCTGGTGCTCTATCCACTGAACCACCTAGTTGCCCCCAAATTAATAATAAAAACAATGTAAATCAAATAATCACTTCACCCTCCAAAATGTACAAAGTAACAAAATATGGTTCCATATTGGAAGAAGTGTGGAAAAACAAGAACACTAATGATTTATTGTTAAAGCTGGGAATTTAGTGCAACCATTCTGGAAAACATTTTGGAACCATTTAATTTAAAATTAAGAGATAATATTTGTAAAATACTTTGTAAACTTTTAAGTTCTCTATAAATGCTAGCTAAAAAAAAGTGACCAAAATGCATATACTTTTTAACCCAGAAATTTAACCCAGAAAATTTTAATCCAGAAATTTCTATGGACACACTCCAAGGAGATCATCAACAGAAAGGAAGCCCCCATATATGCCACATATTTGTGTGGTAATGAGGAACTGGAAAGGAAGTAGATACTTATCATTTAGGAAATAGCTAAACAAATGGTGATAATTGAGTTTAATGGAATATTAATGAGATGACTACAGAAAAGCTTATAAAAACTTATATGAACTGATGCAGACTGAAGTAAGCAGAACCAAGAAAATCATACAGACCAGAGGTGTCAGACTGGAGGCCTATAGAACTTCTGAGCACAGCTTAGAAGCAGATGAAAATGTAAATAAAAATTTAATAAAATAAGATAAAAATATAATGCAACATAATGTTAAATATCTAAGTCAATATGCAACCCTCTCAATTTGAGTTTGATACCATAATTTCAGACAATAGCTACATCATTGTAAATGGGAAAAAAAAATCATAAACCTTCTGAGTGGGATGTTATGAAATTATAAAGATTGGTCTCAAGGGAGCAATATAAAAATATGTCTCTCCCTGCTACTTTTCAGAGGTGAGGAACTCCTTAAGTATGCCATGCTACACTCATAATATCAGATTTAAAAAAATATATACTGATTAATTTTGCTGACTTTTTTTTCCTCTTTTTTTTAAAGTATGCTATTGTAAGAGATTCTTCTCTGAGAGGTGAAAGGATATAAGGGAAATTTGAGGCAATGTATAAACCAGAGTTTATCATTGAAATCAATTAAAAATAAACCTATGCAATGTAGACATGTCCAGCTTAGACTTTGTTAAGACTACTCATTTCTGTATGAAGATTAGTTTTGCTAAAACTGTGATGAGTTTTGATGTGTACCTGTGAAATGAAAGTGCCTCATTGAGCTATGGATAACATATTAGAATCAGAGATTTTTTTTACAATTAAATAAGTTAACTAAAAAAAAAAAAAAAAAAAAAAAAAACCTCTCACCTCCAAACACCATGTTAAATCATTTAAATTTAATTTTCAGCTATAAATCTGACTGTACAGAACTCATATTGTTTTTTTAAACAATCTCAGCTTAACAGTAGAAGCACAGTGGGATAAATAGAAAATTATATGCAATTTTGAACTATTGATATTAATTTTTTATCTTGATTAAATAGTTTAGCCTACTGATATAAAAAAGCCCTGTTAAAATTCTAGAGAGAGGTAAAAATAGCGACAGTTTTGGTTAGGCTTCAATTAATGTTTAGAATATTTTCTTTTTTTAAAAAAAATTAATATGCATTGAGATTACACCAGTATTAGACTGGTAATCCTATGGTCTTTAGTGGTCTTTTTTTATCTCCTCATATCTTATTTATCTAAAAGAGAATGAGTTTCTTATGATAGCCTTCTTTAGATTGGAAGAAAGATGTAATAACTTTCATTCCTCATGCTTAATAGATTTGCCCCCTTTCAAACGTTCTCATAGTATCTCCTTACTTTTGTAATGAATGTGTCTCAAAAGCCAAGTGAGTTAACCTCATCGCAGCCATTTCGCTCTTTTTTTTGTGTGTGAAAAACATCAATGACTTGGCATACTGACTCTATACAATTTCTTCCTTTTCTTTCAGGAAATTATTTTCTTACCTCAGGTGCAGGGTCTCTTGTCAGCATCTTTAGATTAACCAGAAAATCTTGATGTTTGTTAAAAGGTTGTAAGAAATGGGTTATTATGCTATAGTTTTTCTTACATAAAAAAAAATCAAGTTCTCTGGTTGACTTTTACCATCTGCTCTATATAGTGGATTAAATGTTGCCTTACAACCATAAAAGGAACAAATCATATTTATCCATATATGGTTGAGAAATTGTTGCAGTGGGTTTATGTAGCATGTTGAATGTTACTGTCAAAGAGAGGACCCTGTCAATCCTTGCTAAACTAGTAGATTGCTTGCTTCCTCATATCTGAACCATAGTAAGGTTAAAACCATTTTGGTTCCATACTAGAGTTGACACTAACATGGTTAGCTCTCCAAAGCTCAGCAAACTGCCCTAAAGAGGGATGAACTGGTTCAAGTGGGAGAGAGAACAAGTCAACTTCTGGGCAGACCAGAAAGTCACTGTTATACTACTAGCCTGGGCAAGATAAAGAGACCCAATCTCAACACAAGAACAACAGTAATAAACTGCTAATAATTATAGAGCTATTTTATGTTTTTAGTCATAGCATGGTTGAAGTTGATATAGCAGAGCCAGTGGACCAGGCTCCAGATAGCCTCAGTGATCAAAGAAATGTGCATGAGGAAAAAAACAAAACAAACAAAAAAAAACATAGCTTTCAGTGTTATTATTTTTACATTGTATTTGATGGAATCTAAGGTTATGGAAACCAGTGCAAAAGTAATTTATCTGAAAGAAGTCTGAATGCAGAAATCTAATAGAGGAAAATATTTTAGAATAAGGTTCATCAGTGAGTGCAGCAGCAACATTTCCCTCAGCACCACATGGACTGGATCAAAGCATCTTATGACTTGGATCAGTGCAGCCAAATCATTACGTATTGATTGGAATCCTGCAGAAGGATTAACCCCTTAGCATTCAGAAGAAAATTTCCTGTAACCCTTGGTGTGAGTAGTTTGAAAATTTGAACCTTCTTCCCAGTCTAAAAAGGCTAATAGTCCTCCCTGACCCACTGGTATTTCTCAGTTCTTTAATCGCACATTTGCTCATTGTATTGAATTCTGCATTGGAAAAACATTTAGTGATACCATTTGAGTATATGAAAGCCCCATGAGCATGAGGGAGAAGAAAGCAGCTTAATAATATGCTGTATAGAAAACCTAGTGTTAGGATATCAAAATTAAGTAGGGATTTCTTGAAGTTTTTGATTATTATATAAATTACAACATTTTCAGTTCTCGATATTTTAAGAATCTACAGAGTTGTAAATGGACAGCTTTTCATCTGAATGAGGTTTAACTGAGAATGTGTAATGTTAATAAATTTCTCCTAAAAAAATTACCCACCGTGGCATTGAAAAGCCTGTCAGATGATTTTTGTATCAAGGTATACAGCCTTACATTTTGCTAAGTACATTTTCATACAACTTCAACAACTGCACTATTTTTGAATAAAATGAAAATCATAAATGGGAGGAGGATTTCTTAAAGTAAAAAAAAAATAACATGGCTTATGTCATATGTTTGATCCATATCTTTACTGACTGGAATAATATAGAGAAATAAGTGACATTCTTTTTCCTTGTCTTGGTTTCTTTCAGTTTATCCCATGAAGATCATCCCCATAGCCACCCACTCTACGGACATGGTGTATGCAAGTGGCCAGGCTGTGAAGCAGTGTGTGAAGATTTCCAATCATTTCTAAAGTAAGAATGATTTTAGTCATTATCTACCTTTTACATAAGCATGCCCTCTCATTTTCCATGTTCTCCTTCATGAAAATGAATTTCAATAGAAGATAGAACCTCCTTACCCCATCCCACCCAAGAGAATGCAAACTTATGAGAGAAAAAGCAATGTTTTTCATAATACGTCAGAAGTCAGTATATTGTAGTGTCAGGAGCAAAGGGCTAGAAGTTGGGAGACCAGAGCCTTCAGGATTGTCTCTGACCCTGATTAACTATCAAATCCTGAACAACTCTTTACCTGAATTTCTTTATATTTTAAATTCATGTGAGGGATGAGACACCCTCTATAATTCCAGATGTAACATTTTCTTCTAAGGTTAATTTTTTTCTCTTTTTTTCATCAAGCATCCATAATAAACTCATATAATCAAAATGAACATAATTTAGGAAAAGAAAAAAAAGTAGCAATTTTTGTTTGTCTTATGTAAAATTATAGTCAAAATATTACTTCAGTTTGGTGCAATTAATCGATAGATTTTGGCCAAAACTATTGACTTTTCTCTTTATATGTCAATAAACATTTTTTCTTTTTTTCCCCAAAAATATAATGAGCTATTTTTGGCATGAAAAGTCCATAGCCTCATTTTCTTCTTGCACATTCATGTTGAATTAACTATTTGAGATATTTCAAAACATTTATTTCCCCTTCATATCAGAAGAATTATAGTAAATTTTAATAATTGATTTTTAGAGATACCATGTTTAATTTCTTTTAGCTAAAGTTGAAGCCCATCAATGCTGTACCTCACTAACACTATCCAGTAACATAGCCTCATATTCTTTTCAATTCCAAAATGTGTTTAAATGAGTCACTTAATACAGTACACACACAGAGACAGACAGAAACACAGAGACAGAGAGACAGAGACAGAGAGAGAGAGACAGAGAGAGACAGAGACAGAAAGAGAGAGAGACAGAAAGAGAGAGAGACAGAGAGAGAGACAGAGAGAGAGAGAGACAGAGAGAGAGAGACAGAGAGAGACAGAGACAGAAAGAGAGAGAGAGAGAGAGAGAGAGAGAGAGAGAGAGAGAGAGAGAGAGAGAGAGAGAGAGAGACAGAGAGAGAGAGACAGAGAGAGAGAGAGAGACAGAGAGCACAAGGGATTCCGTTTAAACCTAGCACTACACGGCCTTTTCTTTATCCCCCCCTCCAATTGCTAGATTACTTTATTCCTACATGATTTGTTTTGCATTTATTCTGTATCCATTTATATATGTAGATTTTTTTTTCTTGACAGAATTAAGCTCCTTGAGGACAGAGATTATTTCAATTTGTTTTTGAATCCCTAATGCACAGTGTCTGATACTTAATAATTTTTAAAATTTTATTTATTTATTCATTCAGTGTTCAATACTAATAGGCTATGGTTGAACTGATATCTAATGATGGTAGAAATGCTTCAGGTCCTCATGGCTGGATCTTGGATTTCTTCTACTGATACTCTATACTGTGACTCTTCATTGCCTCTAGGGATAACCCCCCAACTTCATTAAACTGACCTACCTGTTAGTGATAGTCTCTGGGGCCATACGCTTAAGTTTTTCCAGCCACATGGATGGATGACCTGCTAGAGTTAATATCCCACTGACAAAACCATGTTGAGAACCCAAATTCACCATCATGATCCTAGGAGTCTTCAGAATTGACATTTAGTATTATATTTCAGACAGAAAGGTTTGAATCCAGCTTTTGACATCCAATAATTGTTTGATCCTGGGCAAGTCACTTAACTTCCTGTATTCCAGGCAGCTTATTGATAACCTATTACATTGTAGAGTAGATGCCAGACTGCATTGATGCATAAAATTTATTTGAGTTGGAGCATCCCTCTGCCAGTGAAATCACGGGGCTGGTCCTATCTCATGAAAGAGCCATCTTTTCTTCACTGTAGACATGACGTCCTCATCTTGAAGGAACCCATTGCTAGTTCATGTAACTAAATACTTGTCATTCTAATATTTATAACATAAAGTTGATGCCCATTTTAATGGACATCAGAATTTTAATAAAACTCCTTTCGATACTTCCAGCATTATCTTTGAGTCATTCTATTGGATAAAGTTTTTGCCTAATTAATGGTGGTGCATTTTGTGGAGAGTTTTGTTGTTGTTGTTTGTTGTTTATTGTTTCGTTTGGCTTGGTTTGGTCCAGTCCTATGACTTATAAAAAAAACTTTCCAGGTGGAAATGTTCTCGACCAACATTTTAGTCTTAAGAGAGTTGTCTGTCATAATTTGAAGCTAAATGATGTCACCAGAGCCCCATCAATAGGATAAATAAGTAAGAATCCCAACTTGAACTCGGGTCCTCCTGATTCTGAGGTCTGGTCTGCTCCCCATGATCCCTTTTGTTTTTTACTTTCTTAACATATCAAAAAGGAGTCAGTTTTGCATGTTCAGATCTGTTTTCTTTCCAGATTAAGAGGCTAACATGTGATTTTGTTTGTTTATTTGTTTTTTATGAAAATAGTCTTGTGCCTAGATGAACCTGGGCTACAAAGCTCTGCTTTCTCTCTCTCTCTCTCTCTCTCTCTCTCTCTCTCTCTCTCTCTCTCTCTCTCTCTCTCTCTCTCTCTCTCTCTCTCTCCGTGTGTGTGTATGAGAGAGAGAGAGATTAATCAAACCAAAATGAATAAATGTATTTCATTATTTTGTACCTTTTAATGCAAGAGTCCTTAACTTTTTAGTGTGTTATGAGTCCTTTTGACAGTCTGGATAAGCCATTGGACCCCTTCTCAGACTCTTGTTTTAACTACTTCTGCCAAAACACATACCATCACAAAGGAAATCAATTATATGAAATAGTTATCATTTTTCATAAAGTCATGGACCTTAGGTTAAGAAGCCTTATTTTAATAGTTTCACAGTTGAATTTTTGATTGGAGATATCTACAATATTCATTGTATATATTTTATAACTCCTTAAGATTTATACAAAGTGAGTTCCTTCCTCTCAGCAATCTCTGAACCAGGTGATTTAATTGTGGTCCCCATTTGACCACTGAGAAAACTGAGGATGATACCGACTCCCTGACTTGTTCATTCTCAAGATCTAGGAGGTATCTGTGCTTCTAAATATAAAACCAGCACTTTTTAAGCACAAAACAATGACTCGAAATGTTTCTAGACACTAATATTCATTATCACTGATAATATATTTTAAATTGAGGAATGGTCTTTTGCAGCCATTTGATTCTGTTTAATGTCCTTGCTTTTATAAATTTGTTTATAATAGAATCTTTGGTTTGAGTTCTTTTTCTTCCTCTAGTTATTCATCTAGTTGTATTCTTGCAAGGTGGAAAAATTTGGCAAAGATCAGCCTTGAACTCCTGATTTTTCTCGAGGTTTTATTATTAGGAAGTTGTGTGGCTTTAATTGGAACAAATTCTTACTTTTGTCTAAAAGTTTCTTCTTTTGTTGTGGTCAGTTCTTTTGTTGATGTTCTTAATGACCAATCCATACCCATTATATGCTTTACCAGAGTTTTGTGTTTTACAAGGGATGAATTGTCTTCCTCATAAATCTTGACTATGGCAGTTTTCTGATCAAAAGAAAGGAGATGCTTTTCCTATTTGACTTTTGTGGTGGGTTATATCAGCATGCTATGCCTCTCTTGTTTGCTAGGTAGACTGATGTTTAAGGAATTCTTGAGTGCTAAGCAACAAGAAATATCAGAGAAAGATTTCTGATATCACGTCCAGCTTTGAAGTCCATATGGGAAACATCCCAACTGTCTCAGTGGTCTCAGTGAGTTTGCAGTACACAAAACTAGATTTTTTTTCAGAACCATTACTATCAGGTATCTCTAGTCATGTATTTGCAAAAGGTTTTTTTTTGCACTCTATTAGAAGAATTTAAATTTATTCTTAGTGAATTGCATTTTGTTAAAACCATCCCTCTAGTCTTCAATGCTCCCTTTATAGGCTGTGTGTCATCCTCTGTGTAAGCTATCTCTCCCAGTGTTGTGTTACCTATAGATTTGATGAGGAAGTCATCTATGCCTTTAATCAAACCATTGATCCCAATGATTTTTTTTTTTAACATTGACCTGGCCTTTATGACTCTGTACCCAATAGAATGTAAGCTTAAGTATAGGGACTGGCTTTGTTTTGTTTTGTTTTGTTTTGTTTTGTTTTGTTTTGTTTTTTATATTCCCCAGCAGAATTTAGTGACTGGCATTGGGCAGGGGAGTTAGAGAAGGGAGGATTAAATGCCTGACATGATTTCACTGATGTAGTGAACTCTCTGGGAGGAAACACTCTCCCTTAAACCATGTGCGACTGTTCCACTGCTTTGTCTTAAAGAGTTGACTGAGGCTTAAGAATTTATGTAATGTGTGCAAAATCAAATAACCAGTATGTGTCAGAAGCAATTCTTGAATACAGGTCTTGCTACTTCATGGCTAGTTTGCCAACCATTGTCATGGGCAAGGCACAGAGAAGATCTTTAATAATTACTTGTTAAACCAGATCAAGTGTATTTTTCTTTTTCTTTTTTTTTACTCATTGGCTTCTAAAATGGCCTCCATTCTACCACTCTTTCTCACAGTCACATTTCTTGGCCTTTAATTCTTATTTTCTGGAAGTCAATAAATTTTTATTTTCTTAGATATCTGACCCCTGTCTTTCTCTACCTTCTAGAAGAAAAAAACAGAGTCCCGTTTCCCCACCCCGATATCATCCCATCCTCTTTTCCAAGAAAGGAATATTTAAGGCACAAAGAAAGCATCCTTCAATTCTTAGGTGTCAAAGGAATGGGTGTTCATCAAGTATAGTATTTCAGGGTGTTTTTGACTATTAGTTAAAATTATATTTAGTGGAAAATCCCACCATGATTGCATATAGTCCTAATGACTTTGCAAGCTATAAAATCTGGATTTGTTAAGCCTTTGCTTTTCTCATTTGTATTTCATTCCATGTTTTGTTAAAGCTTCATATTTATTTTTATATATGCATATATATGCCTTCAATTATTCATCTTTCTATATTGGGCATCTAGGTGGCACAGTGGATAAAATTCTGGGCCTTGGACTCAGGAAGACTCATGTTTCTAAGTTCAAATTTGGCCTCAGATATTTACTAACTAAACCCTAGGCAAGTCACTTACTGCTTTTTGCCTCAGTTTTCTCATCTGCAAAATAAAAAGGAAATGGCAAGCCATTCCAGTATTTTTTGCCAAGAATACTCCAAATAGGGTCACAAAGAGACCTGACTGAAACAACTGAACAACACCATATTCAACAATTTGTAAGCCTTGAGTGTGGTGATCTGCTAGAAGAAATCATAAGGATATCACAGTTTCCATTTTTTGAGCAGGCTCAAGCACTACACTGCCATTTTAATTTTCAGCCTGAGTAGCAAAGTGATTTGGTTTGGAAGCTCTCCTCCAAACTTACTACTGTTCTTGCTAGTAAAATGGAGTTGTTAAAGTGACCCTCAATAAGTTATTTAGAAGGAAAGTCTCTGCCAGTAAAATGCCACCATTAAAAAAGAGGAGGGAAGTGAGAAAGCAGGGGAAGAAAACAGTATTCCCAGGTCTAAAAATATAGTTCATTTTTCCCCTCCTGAGGAAGAAATATCATAACTGTTGGTAAATGAAAAACAGAGATTTGACACTCTTCTGTGATCATTCTGTAGTGTTTGTTCCTAAGGTGAGGTACACCACAGGGCCCTTGATTTCAAAGATAAATACTGTACAAATAACAATCCTGGTTGCCTTTCACTCACAGCCAACAGGAGGATACTTATCAGAATCAGCAGATACATAGTCTAGTATGCATATTATTTCCCTTTTTCTTTTCAAAACAAGTTGCATTTGTGTGTGTGTGTGTGTGTGTGTGTGTGTGTGTGTGTGTTTGAATCTGTCAGCCATGCTTTATCATATATCAGTTAGAGCTAACTGCTATCAGCAGGTGCCTGTGCTAACTCTTATGGAATAGTTGTGCACTATATTGCCTGGAATACTCAGTTAACCTAAAAACAAAAACAGGCCCCTGGCATCTCTCTGGTATGAACAAGAGGACCATATTTTCTTCCTGTTTCCTGTTTCCAGACTGAACTTCCTCCTTGTCCCCCAATATCAAAGATAGAGCCTAAAACAAGTCTATTGGTGTTTTTAGGCTTAAATTTTTTTCATTTGGAAGAATGCACAACCAAATCCTCTGGGAAGACTGAGAATATATTTGGAGGTCTATATGTGGCCATGTTTTTCTGTCTTAATGTATCAGGTAGAACTCAGGTCTCACTTTCCACAAACAAGGTGCTTTGTTTCCTCCAGTTTTCTTATAAAGACATTTTCACAAAGAAATATTTACAAATTCCATCTTTTGTGAGGAGTGGGGAAATTTGAGCCATTTCTTCTGGGGGGAAAATAGCTGAGATTGTATCCATGTTGTGAAAAGAAAATCACACATAGCAGATTGGCTACTTGATTACTCATTTTTCCTTCACAAACCCAGTTTTTATATTGAAACATATTTACCTGTAAGTTTTTCATCTCTAATACAGGACAGCTGAATAAAACCTTAATAAAAGGAACACTTTCCCTTTTAATGAGAGAGACAGATGGGGAGGAAGGACAGAGTCAGAGATAGAAAGACAGATTCAGAGACAGACAGACAGATCTACAGGCAGAGAAAGACAGACAGAGAGAATATGAGAATGAGACACAGAGAATGAGAATGAGAATGAATGCCGTGAATGATATTGGGAGCTTCTTTGGTAATTGGGAGTCTTGTGAATTTAACTTTAAGAAACCGAAGAGTTTAATGGGAAAGAAACGACTAAGAGCACTCTGTCATGTTTTCACAAGTGTTTTTATCATGGTCACATCTTGTTTACTTTAGTTGCCTGCCTAAAACTACTTGGAACATGTTAAGAAAACATTTCAAGAAAGCCTCTACAAAGAGGCTTTTGTTGAGCTGCAACTGTGAGTCTGCACAGCTCACAAAGGTGTTAACTTTCAACCCCTTAAGCACTTCCACATGAAATTCCAGCAACGGTGTTTGTGGTTTTGGAAAAACAAAGTGTATGTTAAAGAAACCAGGTATATGCTAATACATGTTGAAGTAGGCCGGAAATCATAAATTGTTTCAAACCCATTAATTGCTATCATTTGCATGTCAGAATGTGCTGCAGTGAAATTGCTTAACTGTACAGCATATTTTTGACCAAATAAAGAGGTCAAAAAATGCTTACATGCATAGATTCATCCCCACACACATCAATCACCATTATGTGTATTCATATGGATAGATGTGTACACACATACCTCCAAGCAAAGGGAATATGTCGTTACACACATATGCAAAACCTAATTCCTGTGTTAAAGTCAAAATCAAAATATTTGGGGGCAACACATTTTATATTCCAGAAAACAGATGATAGGAAGGTATTTTTGCATCATAGAATTGGTTTAAAATTATAATATATGATGATTCAAGAACAGAATCTTACTAGATTTATTGTTTTATCATGTACTTTGGAGTAATAACTTAAAATCTGAATCCTGCTATTTTTTTTTCTTTTGTTCAGCACTCTTTTTAACCTTTCTGATACTATTCAGGAGTTCAAGACCTTTCCAGGAGTTTTGGTTTTTTTGAGGTCAGTGGCCTAAATACCACAGTGCCCTCTAGTGATAAATAGAAAATTAGTGGGGAAAGTTTTCCATGAGTGTCCCAAAGATAACATGACAAATGATTTTGTTTATGAGTCTAAACAAAAGGGTCTAAAAATAAAGATGGAATTTTAATGCCTTTTTAGTTAATCCTTATGTCTAGATCTCTTTTTTAAAAATACATTTATACAGCTTGTCATTTCATATATATTCAGGCTATCTGTGCCCTAGAATATAGTTCTATTGTTCTTTCTAGAGTTGTATTTTTTTTTTTTTTACATGCTATTATTTTAGGTGTTCCATGTGATATTTCCGGTGTGTAATTAGAAGGCCTTACTTAAAAGACAGAGATCATCTTTGTTTCATACTTTTATTGACACTGTCTACCCTATTATGGCTATGTCTAAATGGTAAAATTTATTATTAGCAATAGTGTCACAAAAGTCTGAGACAGCGATTTTCCTTTCAATAAAAGTAGTTAAAAACCTTTTAGAAAATCCATAATTTTGATTGCTGGTACTTCATAAATGTATAACTGGTACTTTTTAGCTGTCTCTTTAGGGAAAAATGAGTTTTATCACCTGCAGTACCTGGGTTAATGAAATTGTGTGCTGGAATTTAGCCAGGATGAAAGATGAGATCATTCAGTGGCACTAATATTGGCAACAGGTCTCATAAAAAGCTTTGTCTCTTTAGCAAAGTATCATTAGTTATTTTTTCATTATTATTATTGTTGTTGTTGTTGTTGCTGTTGTTATACTTAAATAGAGGGCTTAAGTTAGTTGCCATCTTCAAAATTTTTGTGCTGGTCAGATTCTCATTTGGTGAAACATCCAAAACCCAGTGATTTGAAAACTTTAACAAAGCCAAAAGAAACACAGAAATGTCCATCAGTGCCTAGTAGAAGAATTTACTTGCTTCGGATTTCAGCCTTAGTTCCTGTTCAACCCTTAAAAAATCACGACTCTCAGCTCGAATCTGAAATAATGCTGCTTTTTCCCCTCTCGTGTCCCTCCTATGTTTGATTGTTTGTGGATATTAGCTGTCCAGGAAATCCCATACTTACAGATATAAATCCAAAATGATCTTGTTTTTCCGTAGCCAGCCCAGGATGTATTAGACAGTT